>NW_025999991.1:8963105-9011140 GCF_001458135.2 Marmota marmota marmota
GTGGGCCAGACAACAGGGTGGATCTCGCAGCAGGTCAGGGGAGAAGGCTTCCTGAGAGTTCCTTCTGCGGAGCCCCGAAGGAAACTCTGGAGTAAGCACACTCAAGGCTGCCCGGCCCAGCAGGCCGCCCCTGGACCAGAGCTCTGGCGACCCCAGCCTCGCACATTCTTACTTTTGTTCCCGGGATTCCCCCTCAATCCCATGTCAATGGGCGACACACACAGCCGCTTTCCCCCTAAGCTGTGCTAATTGCCGACGAGCTCTATTAAAAAGAAACAGGAGCGGCTGCTTAACCTTCTGGCAGCTGCAGGCCCGGCGGCCCTGCTGGGCTCCTGCACACAGGCGGCCACCAGGCAGGCAGAGCACTCAGCGCGCCTCTGCAGCGGGCGAGGGTTAGCTCCTGAGGAGAGGCGGGCGGCAGGGTGAGAGGCCTGCTTGCGGTGACCTGGGGCCTCCCTGGGCCCCGCTCCTTCTGAGCACTCCTTACCTCTCCCCTGGTACCTAGGACAGCACCGGACCTGCGCCCTTCTTCTCCCATGAGGCCAGGGCTTCTCCTCGGCCCTGTGTCTGAGCACCACGACTGCCCGGGACTTCCTCAAGAAACCTGAGTACCCGTGAAGTCCCCATGGGCACCAAGAGATGCAGAGGGCAGTGCCAGGGGCTCTGGTGGCAGCATAACAAGAAATGGACAAAAGCAGGCAGGGGAATTCCTCCGGACCTAAGGTGGGGAGGGTGCAGTAATGCCAAGCGCCAAGCCCCAGAGCCGCCACACCAGGCAACCCGCAAGCTGCCCCAGGTGTGGGCTCAGGCCACACGGTCACTGGGAAAGCAGCTTCTTATGCTGCTGGCAGCCTCTCTGGGCTCCTGCCATTGCTGTGCTCTGACCCCTCTGAGCAGGCTCCCTTCTGGCTGCACACGATGTCCCCCCACACACCTGTGGAGCAGCACCCACTCTGCTAGGGGCAGCCCTCTGAGCCCCACTGCGCTCTGACTAGGAAATGTGTGTTCTAGAACTTCACCATGTCCTCTCACCACTCCTCCTCCCTGGTCAAAACGTGGATTTCCACAGCCTCCTACACCACACCGTGCTATCTGCCGCCTGCTCAACAGGGGTGGATACCCAGCTCAGCAACACACCTGCAGTTACTTACCTGCGGACTCAACTGCACACGGAGTCAGTAAGGCGCTGTGTGGACCGGACTTTCATGGAGATGGGGCGGGGCGTACCCACCAGAACTTCCCAAAGGCCTGGGCCCAAAACATCCTCCATGTTGATGCATAGAAGTCAGTTCTACTTTTTTCTTCCCCCAGTTAAAATTATGATTTATGGGATTTACGGGAATGGGCACACAAGTCTGAGCTCTGAACTTCCAACTCTGCTGTACATGGGCCAGCTGACTCTCATGCGAACTGCGGCCTCCGATGCCCGACAATTCCTACAAACCTGCTCCAAGGACTGCACCAAGTCGTGCCATCAGCTCTCTGAGAATATAAAATGGCCTCAGTCTCCAAAGCTATGTGCAAGCTTTAAGGCACAACGCCAACCAGAACACAGCATTCAAGACACCTGGTCTCTGTTCAAAATCAGCTGCTCCAAGGGCCTGGCCCAGACCCCACAGGCCCAGGCTGAGAGCAGCTGAATGGATGTGCTGTGGTCTCTCTCCTTAAGAACAGCCGTCACCTGGTCACCCAATGCTACCTCAGACCCCACCCCTCCAGCTATGAGGGAAGGGTCCGCACCTGCAGGAAGAAGCTCCCTGGGATCACAGGGGTGACCTCGTGGGCCCGGCTCCGCATGGCTTCAGGCTACTTTCCAACATCCTGTTTCTTTTGTGGCCAATTTGCATTAAATTCAAGTAGATATTAATATATATCTTGTCATAGAATCATGTGAAATATATGTGAATTTCTCTAATAAAAGAAAAAATATATACAGTGCCTATAAGAAGTAACACGTTTCCAAAATTTAACAAACCCAAGAAGAAAAAACAGAATAAGCTCTACTTCATGGTGAAAATGACTTAATGCTCCCAGACTCTCAACTACCAAGGCTCAGTGGACCCACTCACACGTCACCTGCCTGCTGTCACAATGGTGACAGCCCTACCAAACAGAAAAAATGTTCTCTTCAAAGTCAAAATTAAAAGACACAGGACGTGCCTAATATTTCACCAGTGAGCACTCCACAGAGTGGTCAGAGTTATTAGAACACAGCCAGTAAAAATGAGCCAGAGCTATAAAACTGAGAGAAGGAAACCAGGAATTGAACCTCACGACAGCCAAGCAGGGTTTCACCTGGGCAGTCAGGTCCAGAGCATGGGGAGCGAGCCCCAGCACACCCTGCCCGAGAGGGCACACGTTCTGCGGCTCTGCCCGGTGGGCACCGAGTGACGGGTGGGACACGGTGGAGGTGCTTAAGGGTGCACCTCTGCATGCAATGTGTGGAGCTCACCCCGGGCTCACAGGGCCAGGAAAAGCCCTGCTGCCCAAGAGCTGCAGTCTCTATGCCTCTGGGTGTAGCAGACCACACACAGCACACCACACAGACCCTCAAGGACTGACCTGCCCGACCCCCAAGAAGGGAAGCCGGCAGGGCTTCCTGATTAATCCCAAAGAACGACACCTCGTCCTCACTACAGAATTCAACAGTTCTGCCCCAACTTCTACCATCCTCGAACTTCAGGTAAAAGCAACACCAACAAGCAGGGTTACAGGCAGAAGACAGAAACAGCCCTGTCTCCATGAAAGACTTCTAAGTTCCGTAACTGTGCTGTCCCCTTTGGTTAACAAATACACCAGGCAGAAAACAGCAAAGGGAATATCAAAATGTTCGGAATTTATAAAAAGTAGACAATTGTGAAAACAAACTTGACCAAGCAACTTTCAATCTCTACGTGAAGACTGCTTGGAAAGTAACCTGTTCCAATTAACTGTCTACACCCATAGGTCGACCTGAACCTGAGGAGGCTAATCACCTCTGCACACAGACTCAAGTTAACTTAGGCCCAGCTGTTGGTGTTGAGAGAGAAGAGTGAAGGAAAGTGCGTGCGTGTGTGTGTGTGTGTTGCACACCTATTTATGTGCACAGTGCGTGCCTGTGTATGTGCTGTACGGACCTGAGGGAAAAGGGGAAAGAGAAGCACATCTTGGGAGCACCAGGACTACGTTCCTTGCTTAGAAACTACTCATGCCCTGAAAGACCGTCCACTCACGAAGCCCAGGTGTCCAGGCTTTGTGAAAGCACGTAGGACAAGCCGTGAAAGTTGCGGTGGTGGAGCTGACAGGTGCCTGTGTCTGCATCTGCCAGCTCAATCTGCAGGTACACACTAGGGGCAGGACACCTGGGCACGTGGCCACCCCAACACGGGACTCTGGACAGGAGCTATCTGGCAGGGATCCCTGGGCATGAGGTTCCCAGACACAGGGGCCCCTGAGCACGGGGCCACCTGGGCTCAGGCCCCTGGGGCAGGGCTGCCTGAGGCTGGCCCACCTGCGCCTGGTCCCTGGGTGTGCTCACTCACCTGCTGCAGACTCAGGCGCAGCGTCTTCCCCACTGTCCTCTGCTGCCTCGTCTGCCAGCCCGGAGCCTGGGGAGTCGGCAGTGGCGCAGGCCGAGCCGGGGCTGCTGGGCTGGGAGGCCGAGTCGCCCTCACTGAGGGAGCCACAGCGGGCGCGTGCCGCCCTGTCCCCGTCGGCTCCCCTGTCGCGGCGAGCACGGCGGTGCACACGCGAGTGCAGCACCATCTGGTGGTATGTTCGGAAGATCTTGCCACACTCAAAGCACTCCGAGGACTTGCCTTGGCCAGCAGTGGCCGTGGCCCGGCGGCTGGGGCGTGCCGCTGGCCGGGGGTCGAGGTGGCTGGAAAGCACGGGGTCGCCAGGCATGCTGGCCCTCTTCCTGGGGGGGCCTTGTGTGGCCGGAGCATCCTGCTCACGCTTGCGCTTCTCCTGGCTCACCAGGATATACTCACGCCTGTCCTTGTCAAAGGCCACGTCCCCCGCCAGTGCCTCGTCCCAGGCCCCATACTTGAGGTACTCTGCTGGCTCAGCCACCTTGCCCCTGGTGGCCAGCTGCCATGCCTGGTAGCTGTTGACGGGGTCCAGCTCAGCCACCCGTCTTCCAGCCTGCCCGCTAGGGGACATGTCACCAGCCATGGCTGGTCGCAGATTCAGGCACTGTAGGAAGAACTGCTTGGTGTCCGGGGGGCCCTCTGCAGCCCCCTCCTCGGCCAAGGCTCGCATCCGGCTGGCTTCAACCTGGCGGTGTGTGGCGTTATGGGCGTTCAAGCTGTCCAGGTTTGTAAACAGATTTCCACACTTGGTGCAGACTTCATAGAGGGACAGGCCGGCGACAATGACCTCCTCCTGGACCACGTTGTTGATGGTGGCAATGGGGTCCAGCTCGCTCTTGGGCCTGTTCTTGCTCCCAGTCTTGGGGCCGTGAGCCTTCATGTGGTTCTTAAGGAACCACGGCTCTTTGAACCTCCGACCACAGATGTGGCAGCCGTGGTCGAAGGAGCCCCGGTGCTTCTTCATGTGCGCCTTCAGGAACCAGGTCTGGCTGAAGGCCTGGCCGCACACCTCACAGGGGAACTCCCCGGGGCTCAGCTCGGGCTTGCCGTTCTCCACGCAGGCCTCGCTGCCACTGGGGCCCTGCGCGGTGATGTGGTCCCTCTCGATGTGGCTCAGCAGCGACTCCTCCCGCGAGGTCACGTAGCTGCACAGCCTGCACTTGAAGGGCTTGTGGGCCTGGTGCACGTGCAGCTCCAGGTCCTTCTGACGCTCAAACTGGCTCTTGCAGAAGGAGCACTGGGCCACGGCCTCAGCCTCCTCCGGGGCACTGGCTGTGCCCTCGGCCTCCTTCCGGCTGCTCCGCAGCAGGATCTTGCTGCTATCCACCTGCACGGCCCCATTCAGCATCCGATTGCAGGCTGAGGTGCTTCTGGTGGGGCTGGCGCACCCGTCCAGGCCCTCGGACACGCGCATCTCGCCCAGCTGTGTCTCGCCTGCCTCTGGCTCATGTCCCTGAATCAGAGTCCCTGTGCGGTGGCTGCGGATGTGGATCTTGAGGTTGCCCTTCTGGGAGGCCCTGTGGTCGCAGTAGGGGCACTTGTAGGGCTTCTCCCCCGTGTGCTTGCGCATGTGCTGCGACAGCGAGCTCTGGAAGGGGAAGCTCTTGCCACAGATGCAGCAGCTATGGCAGGCGGCCCTGTCCCCGTCCACCTCCTGGCTCCGGCTGGTCCTGGGCGGGCTGGGCCCTCTCCTCAGCTCCATCTCGGCCTCTCTGCTGCGATCCATGGGGAGGAGGGGGGCGTGGTGGCGGAGCGGCTGTCAGTGGCGCAGGCCCGAAGGGACGTCTTACCTCTCCATCCTCAGAGAGGCTGCTGCTGCCCAGCAACGAGGGAGGGGCCCGCGAGGAGGCAGTGCACGAGCAGGCGGAGAACGAGGCCCTCACAGCAAGCACCTGGAAGAGACAGAGACTGCATGAGCAAAGCTCCTGCGGCAGCGGGCGAGCAGAGCGTCACAGGGCCAACCGCGGAAGCACGGGCCTCTCTGAATCAAGGTGACGGACACCGACAAGAATTCACATCCATGAACATGGTGCTCTCTGCCTCCTTAAAAATCAGTAATTACAGTAGAGCAACCTGGTGAGACCCTGGGGTGCAGCTCAATGGTCCAGCACTTGCCTAGCCCAGGTGAGGCCCCAGTACCGTCAAAAAAAAAAAACACTAATTAAGCAACTATTGGTAATTAATTATGTTAGGCAATTTAAGTAAGTAACTATAATTTTTTTTCCCCCAAAAAAGATCCCAACTCTCTAAGGAAAGCCTGCGGGAAGAGTGTGTGTAGACCACAAGAGGCACAGGCTACTCAACAAGGAGAGAAACCGAGGCAGGGAGAAGGCAGGAAGGAACCTGGCCCTGATGTGAGCCGCAGAGGCTGCAGGCAGCACTTTACCGACATGCCACTCAGATGTCAAGCAGTAGCCTCTGCTGGGAAGAAAGGTGGCTGACCAGGGAGCGAGGACCTGACACAGGAATAGCCCCCGAGCTCCCAGGTGCAGCCGCTACCCAGGACCAGAGCTGAGGCCACCCTGCCCGGTTACACGGTCGCACCACTCTCGCATGGGTGCTGGCCAGAGCTCACCCACACCTCAGCTACCACGCCTCTCTGGCCTGGCCTATGGCACCCTTCCCTCCTAGACCCCTGCTCACACACTCACAAAGGGAGCCCCAGGCTCCGGCCACAGGACCGTGTCACAATCCCAGGGCAGAGTCCCTCTGGACCATGCCAGATTCCCCCAGCGCCCACCCAGGGAATCTGGGCTGCTTCCAGAGGTGGAACCAGAATCCTGATACGGCACACACCATCCCACCTGGTGGTCACTGCCACTGCCATGCCATCTGCCTGCCAAGCAAGAGGGGAAGATTCTGCCCTGAGCCCTAGATGCACAGGCAAGGCCAGCCCATCCTGGCGGCCCACCTGCTGTGTCCAGTGCAGAACGGGCAACACAGGGGTGCAGCCTCGTGTGCACTAAGAACCCACATGTACATTTCACAGAAGGTGCAGGACTGGACACATCAGTGTACCCACACCTAAGTCCATCAAAGACGGAGCTCTCGTCCCACTGAACCGCAGGCAGTGAGTCCCAGGTCACCCTGTCCATTCCAACCCAACATGTTCACTGAAACAGAGGCAGAAAGGAATACTGGTGATCATGCTAAACATCAGTGGTTGTGACAAGAGCACCCCAAAACATTCTCTAGGGAGCAGGGATTCTGAAGACAGCACATCTGTCCACCCACGAGGGCACAGATGCTACACGCCAGTCTCTGCCCACAGACAGGCACAGGTGGAAATCTTACTGAGAATCACAGACCTCAGTGTCTCAAGAAAGCCCCCCAACCAGGTGCCAAGGTACCCAAGGAAAAACACAAGGTGTGAGTAGCAGATCCGAAAATAGGCACACAGGACTCGCTACACCAGGACGCACCAGCAGTCGCCCTTCAACAGCAGAAGGCCGCGGAGTCAGTGACCCCCAATAGCAGAGCAAAAGGCAAAAGTCCTAATACCAGGAAAACACACGGGTACCACGACCCTGTCTCAACAGCAACTCAGTAGACACTAAGTTAAAGTACTTGTCAAACTTTTAGATCGTGACATAAGTTCTGCATGGCTTTTAAATTTTTCATGATGATTTATTAAGGCAAATGATTTTCATGAAGCCCCACTTCATTTGACTACCCTCCCAAAATGCTGATTAGACATAATACATATAATTATGAATTGAATGTATTATTTCTATGTAACTTACTGACCAAATTCAGTATAAAAAATCTTACACATTTAAAAAACTATATAGAAATAAATTTATGGAGAAAAAAATAACCTGAAGCCCGGGTGACTCCGGAGTAATTTTGTAGTCTCTGCTGCACCACTAATGTCTGTCCACAGAGGACATTAGTCAGTGCGTTCTCGGATCCTCTGGAACTGCACAAGCCAGCACCAGAGTACAAGGCCTGGACTGGGCAGGGGTCCCGAGCAGCAGCCCCAGTGCATGTGGAAGTCAAAGCGACTCTTTCAGGTGCAGACTTGCAGGGATCATCGCCCAGGGGGGCCCTCTACAATCTGCTCTGCCTTTCCAGGGCGCAGAGCGGCAGGTACTGGGTGGCCTTGGAGACCCAGCTCCGCATCGCAGTTACTCAGCCATGCTCCACCCCAGGACCCCACTAACTGGCACATTTCATGGGACAGAGGGTCGTGCACACACTCGGCCCATTCTGTCTCTCAGGTCATCACATGCACCGACAGCCCTGCACGCACCCCTCTTGCAAAACCCACTGCACCTGCTGGCAGTGCCCTGCTCGGGTCCAGGGGAGGACACAGACTCCACCAGGCCCTGGAGCCCAGCAGGCCCCTCCACCTGCCCTGCCGCCCACAGGCCTGCTCAAGAAGTGGGCCACAGGCCTGTCCCACACGGCCTGAGCTCAGCCGCCTCGGCCAGGTCCCCAGCTGGGCCACAGGATGAGTGCACTGCTGCCATCCTTCCCCAGGGCCCACAGGAGAAGGCCCCGTGCTGTCATCTCCGTTCCCTAGACTCCCTGTCCCTTTCCTCAGGACAGCCTGGATGGACCCAGCTAGAGCTGGACACCTGCCCTCCCCGCCCAGAGCCTGGAAAAGTTTCTGTGTCCATTAGATCTCCCCCAAACTAGCCTAAAGCTCTGCCCAAACTCCAGCAGGACCCCGTGACTCACCAGGAAACGCCCACAGGAGGCCTGGGCCCCACGCACGCACAGCCCTCTTCTGCTCGGTTCTCTACTTTCTTTCTTCCCACCCCCATCTTTCAAGAACAAGCCCTGCTATAAACCCCTGTGAGGTCACAGCAGAGGAGTTTGTAAAGCACTTAAAATCATCTACAGGGAAAAAACCAGAAATGCTTAATGGAGAAGTGCAGAGCGTAGCAACAGCTCGATCCCAAACTCCCTCCTGCTAAGGTAAGGAAATCTGGTGTGAACCAGGCTGCATCCACTCAGGGGCCCAGTACCAGGGACAAGAAACAGCCAGAAACCAATTCCCGCAGGCGACCCTCCTCAGGTGACTCAGGGCCAGATCAAGATCTCCAAGCTCTTTTTTTCTTTTGGCTTCAGGCAAAAAATCTTTACCTAGACCAGGGCATGGCTTCCAAATAAAAAGGAGCAAGAATGCAGTCCTGAGAACTTCCACCTGAAGGACATGACATGGGTGGCCACCCACTGGAAGGGCATGCCTGTCCCATTCCAGTTGGCTGGCCCTCCGAGGCCCCAGCCCGAGTGGGCCAGGAGGGTCTGCAGCAGCCCTGCCTATTCCCTCAGGGCCAGGGGCTCACACAGCAGCCCCCTGTGGCGAAGAGGGCACGACTCAGGTCTCCCCCACCAACTGCTGCCTCTCAAACCATCAGGCCCAACATGAGCTGCTCACCAGGGTTCCCTAAGACACGCTGGCCTGCAGCTGCAAACCTTATACAACTAGTCCACGCGGCTAGCAACCCAAACCAGACTGGAGCACAAGCCCACAGCCACGCAAGTGTGAGCAGGACAGCAGGGCGCATGCATCCGCAGAGGCTGCTGCCCACATGCGCACAAGCACAGGGCCACGCCAGGCACGGGCCACACCAGGCACAGGGCCACGCCAGGCACAGAGCCACGTCAAGAACGAGACCATGTCAAGCACAGGGCTCACGGGAAAGAACTCTTTTTGGTTTCATTGTAAGATGCCTTACAAACTTTCCAAGGCTCATGCTGGGAACTTGCTGAAGAGGCTGTAATTTAATTGTTTTGGCATAAAAATGACTTGCCGATTAGAGAGTTAAAATAGATTTCCAGTGGACTTCTTGCTCTGTGGGCATGAGTTTCTCTGGCGAGGGGATGAACGGTGTGAAAATACTTTTTAAAAATGCTTTGTGTAATTTTCAAACTAATATATTTCATTTTTAAGAAGTTGGGTAATTCCATCACACTTATAAAAAACGGGGAAAAGAAAATGCTTATTAAGAAAAATGTATCTTTGCTACATAAAAAAATACATGACAATGCAGTAGAGGAGAGGCAGAGGGAGGACCAAACAGAAAAGGCGAAGGTGAAATGCCACAGCACTGAGAAGTGCTCGCTCCCCGCAGCCTTGCCTCGTGGGCCAGCCACTCGCAGCCCTGCCTCACGGGCCAGCCATCGCATGCCGCAGCCGGGCCTGCTTCCCTTCTCGCTGCCCAGACCACACGGATGAAGCGACCTGACACTCTTGAAACTCGGTGGATCCAAGATGAACTTATGGGCCCATGTTCCAACTAACAGCTCCCCCCAGGCACGCAGAGCCTGGGCACCAGCACGGCAAAGCCCTGTCACCTCGGTGCAACCGTGGTGACAGGCTCCCAGAGCCCCAGGGCACACCGCACAGCCAACACCTCAGATGCAGAGGCTGGAAGGAAAAGCACGGTGACCAGCCACAGGACGTTTACAGCACAACTGCAACGGGGGGTCTCCTCCGCGACCCCGGCTCCAGTAGAAAGACGCTCCTCAGCGGCTCCAGCACCTTCTGAGGCAGACCAGGCACAAACAAGAGCTCCCTCCCCAGGAGCACTTCACCCTCCCTCAGCAGGTCAGGAGCTGAGGAGTGGAAGGCTGAGGAGGAGGCTCAGCCTCCAGGCCTCCCGGGTCACTGCCAGGCCAGGCAGGAACCGCACCTGTGCACGTGCCACCATAACGCACCACGTGCCTGAGACTGGAGAAGCTCCCAGGAGGCCAGGGAGGAGGAACGCTGTGTTCATAAGGAATGCCAGGTCCTTCCAGGGCAAGAGTCTGGGAGTCAGACCAGTGTGGGCTGAACAATAGACTCCAGGAAGCTGCACGGCCTCTGGCAACCATAAGCATGCAGTCTCGGTGCCCGCGGCCTCCCTCCCTGCTTGCGCCAGGCCCATCCCACCTCCTGGAGACTCCCTCCGGTCCCTTCCCACCCTTAACATGAGCCCAGTCACTGCACTCCAACCTACAAAGGACCTGAACCCCCACCGTGGTGTGCACCCCCAGTCTACACCCCCGCACCCTGACCCACCATCACAAGTATGGCCTTGCCACCCACTTTAACCACTCAGTGGACAGACGAATGGACGACTGGTACCCAAAAACTGCTGAACGGGGTAGTCAGACCACCTGGATCAAAATCCAGCCCTGCCATCAACTCAGGTCAGCTGTGTGAGCCCGAGCGCACGGCCTCTCTGCTCCTCATTCTATTTCCTCATCTCAAAATGTAATGAGAGAACGAGACCTACATTGTAATCCTCCTGAGAGGTTTAAGTCGATGCATGTGAAGTACGGCGGGAGCCCCCGGCACACGTGAGCGCCTCCGGACCCTCCGCCGTGACTGAGGAAACGAGCGCAGCGTCTGCAGGGTGCGAAGACAGGTGGTCACTGCACTGACAGTATCTGACTGGATAAATCCACAGGGACAGGAGTAGCAGCTGGGAAGCCAACTAGAAACATCTAAATAAACTGCTCGAGCCTTCACAGGGCAGGTGACTTGATGTGACTGGGACCACCCACGTCAGACACGTTCAAACACGCCTGGCCTCGAGGCTGGTGATCAAAGCTGAGCTCCTGAACAGCCCTGGTGTCCGGCAGCGTCTGGGACTCACGGCTCCTCTGTGAAGCTGGGGGGACGTCAGAAACTCCTGGGTTCTGGAGATGTGCCATCAAATGTTCAGAGGTGACTCAGAGCCGGGAGGCAAAAGCGCCAACATGCTGAGCGCGGCTGGCCCTCAAGGTGAGTGTGCATTGTCCACTGGTGTTCCACGGCTACTCTGCACTTTCAGGATCCGGAAGTTTTACACAGAAGGCAAATGAACCCCACTTGCTCCTCCGAAACAGGGCAAGCAGAGCTGCTCAGCCTCCCACACCTACCCCCACCCAGGCCCAGGACGCTCCAGGGTCCTAAGGAGGGTGGCTGGGAAACCACCTTTCATTCATTCTAGTTTTCAAAAGTCAAAGAAAGAAAAATCCCACCAACAAGAACTTGTTCGAACGGATTCTTCTTTAAAGACAGTGTTCTGGTGTCGGAAAGACTCGCCCATGAGCCCAGCTGCAAGTCGTCTCGGAAGGCCAGTGAGCGCCAGCCCGGGAGTGAGCCCGGTTCCACGTGGCCTTCGCCGCGGCCCCTTCCCTCTTCCCAGCGTAGAAAACCAGTACGCTGTGAAGGGTTCCCTTCCACATTTTAAACAAAGATTTTTCTGGCCAGTTAAATGGCATCGTCAGGGAAAGACGTAGATATATTTTTACATAATAAGCCTGCCTGTGAATGGACAGGAAATCTTACCGTTTTCTACTCTGTGAATTCAACCAGCACAGAAGCTGAATGGTCTTGTACTGCCCTTCCTGAACCTAGTGAAGTCAACACCTCCGTCAGAATCTGAGCCTGAAAAAAGAACCCGAAGGCTAATATTCTACACACTCTAATATACAGAGTAATTTCCAAAACAGCCCAACCCTTACCTAGTGAAGCACCAACTCAGACTCCTGCAGGCATCACGAGCAAAGGGCCCGCGGAGCTGATGGCATACACGTCCTGCTCCCCCAAGGGAGCACTGGAGACCCCCCCAGTGCTCTCCAGGCAGGTCCTTCGTGCACTCACGCACCACCCTGGCATGATACGGCACCGCTCTGGCTTCCTGCAGCTGCCTGGCTCTACTGGCCCCTGGCTGTCTCCTCTGCAGGCCCCTTGCAGAGAAGCTGGACTTCCAGGTCAGCCTGTCCAGGGGCCGTGGCCACGGGTACCGTCTCTGGGAATGGGGACTGTGAGAGTGGGCTGCAGGGGAATCTGATGGCTTCATGAGGGCAGGGCAAAGCCCCTCCAAGAAGCCCTCAGAACAGAAGCTGTCACAGACAGAATGCCTACGGTATCCACAGGGCCGACAGCCAGGAGCACCAGGGCTCCGAAGGCACGTGACACTGTTTTTCCTTTTCATGAAAGGAAAAGGGCAACTGCTCTCAAGCACCTCACTGGGGGACCCTGGGAAGGGCACTCCTGCCAGGCCTGGGATCTGCCCTGCAGTGGGCGTGGCTCAGTGGGTGCAGCGGGCTCTGCTGCGCACTGTGCCAGTTTGTCTCCTGCAGACAATGAATCGGCCTCACGAGCTACACTGTAGCATTATGAGCCAGGAATTAAAATACATCATTAACATCCTGGACAAGCTTATCTTACCACCGAGACAAAAGGCCTATTATCTGCACAAATGGGGGAAGTTCCCCAACAACAATGAAGAGTTCCTCTCCCTACAAACCATTCCGAGGGAGATTAACAATCGAGGCTCACAATCCCCAGACCAGGGTCCCTCGAGCTCCATCACTGTGCATTCACTGCTGGGAGAACAAGCAGGGCTGACGACAAGGCCCGCGGCGGCTGCTGTCCTCAGACCAATCAATAATCCATTATGAACCAGCCACACTTCCACTCCAGCCAGGAGGACTGAACAAGCAGCATCCAGAATCCGAATCGGCTGCACTCACAAAAGCCCCGCCCGGGAAGGACACAGACCAGGGCACAGAGTACAGCCCGAGGCCGGGAGGCAGAGGCTGCACAACACCAGCCTGCCCAGGGGCACCCAGAGGTGGGCTCAGGACTCGCACCAAGCCTCAAGTTAAGGCGGCCCCACAGGGGCTTCCTCCAGGAAGGAAGTGGTGGGAGAGGGGAAGACAAAACCCGCTGCCTTCAAGGGCTTCCTTTGAAAATTCAGCACCCCTCAAACAAATCCAAGCCAGGGCCAACGGGTTTGTCCCCAGATGCAGAGAAATGCCCACACTGTGGCTTTATCACCCAGACTCTGATCCCTCAGACCTGATTCAAATCTGCACCTCAGACCACGGCCTTAAAGCCACTGTCTATTTATAGCAAAAGTACACATATGACCTAAATGTCATTCTTCCAAGTAGGTTACTTTAAAGAAGTTGTTTACCACAAACTGTCAAAAATACATACATATACTCCTGGTTCAGGAAAAATAAAAGAGACTCCATTTTCCAGATGTAAGACAAAAACATTTGCTAACAGTAAAGATCACACAGCAAAGTCTTTCCCAAGAAAACATGAAACAGCATTCACACGGAAGCTGCCCAAATGTTCTTTTATGAAAATATGAAGGTTGGTACTCAAACTTGACCTTATTGGGGGGGGGGGGGGCTCAAAAGTATACAGTATAATTATTGAAAACTTCCAGAAAGGCCCAAGAATGGTGAGGGTTTCCTTCCCCGGCTATTAGTCATACACCCTTGAAAACTGAAAGGCTCTGGTGACTCTCGGAGCAGCAAAAGGGCTGGTGGAGCCACCAGGGCACAGCCTTGAGGGCCCCGGGCCCCCAGACCTCCCTTCTGCTCCCCAAAGCCAATGACTCCTGCACCTCCCATGCCTCAGAGAAAAGTGACTCCAACCACCTGTCACTAGGAAATCAGCTCCACATGGTCTCCTAAATACGCTGTTTTCATCCCCAGCCACCACCGGAGCTGTATGAGGGATGCGGAGGGAAATCCAGGCAGCCTGGTGGGACCTTCCCAATCTTAGAGCCCCATTTCCAGAACTACAGTCCTACATCATCCCAAATTGGGTCCCGGGCCACTGAGGGCCGTTCTGCACGGCAGACCCCACTCTCCCATGAAATGCACCAGGTGGGCTCTATGTTGTTGCTCTCATCGCTTTCCATCCTGCACCACCAACGTGAACACCCGCGTTGCACACAATTCTGAAACCCTGAAGGCTTGGGGGTAACACAGAAAGATGAAGACTCATAAATATCTATTTTTAAAACATGGAAAACCAGGAGGCCTTCCAAAATAAAAAGTGTCACTGAGCCCGAACGTGCAGAAATTGGCACCAATACAGAGTCTAACACATTTTTTTTTCCAAATTCTTTTAAAAATTAGCAACAGAGAAAACAAAACCATGCAGAACTCACGTTTCCCTTCTATGGAACACTTCCTAGTTATTACCAGACATTTTTGAAAATTCTAGTAGCTAAATGCAAAATTTTTTCCCCAAAAATCTGCTTATACAAACAAGTTGCGTGTTTTATGCCATGTTAATCAAGAGTTGAGAACAGTATCTGTCTGACCAACACAAACACTGTCCTACCATCCAAACTCATACCAAAAAACAGCTTATGTCCCCAGTATAACAGATGTGACCAACACCTCCCCAACATGTGCGTGAGAAAGCAGACCTCACAAACACCTATCCAATATGCATGCGCATGAGAAAGCAGACCTCAACTAATACCTACCTACTATGAGCCTGAGAAAGAGATCCCACCAACACCTCCCCAGTGTGAGCATGAAGGAGCAGATCCCACCAACACCTCCCCAACATTATCTCTTTCCTCTGCTATTTGTGAAATAGCCTAGAAGTCCCCACCAGGTAATGAAAGAAAGAATTGTGCCCAGGAATACAAAGAGAGATAATTATGTGCAGTAAGCCATAAAACAGTCTGTTAAACATTACCTTCGCAGGCAGTCCTGGGTAGCACACAGCAGCCCCTACATCCCTTCACTAAGAGTTCACAGGGGAAAATCAACATCCCATCATGGATTTTGCTGGGATCTAAGTGAGCACTCGCACGCCTGCTACAAGCACACCTGAATGTCACACCTGGGCAGGGAGCTGGAAGGCACGTCTGCCCTGAGACCGAGTCTGCCACCCCGCCAACACCAGCTGATCCTCTGAGACAAACAAAACTGCAGAGGACGACTGTGCCCGGATGCCGCACGCACCAGCACATACCCGGCTGGGTCTCCAGAGCCCTCTGCCAACAACAAGTGTGACATGACCTGGTTCATCACTAACACTCGGCACTTTCAGTTGAACATCTCAGCTGCTGAAGGACAGCCATCCACCAGGGAATGTTCACCAAGAGCCACTCCTGAAAAGAACATGGCATCGCAAGGCCACAGGAGTGCCCGCTCAGCCTACCTAAAAATGTGCAGAGCACGGAAGGATTCGCTGCAGCAAGTGCCGAGTCTGGAGGACAGAAGACCACCCATGCTTTCCTCGCATGGAGCACGAAAGGATAAGCAGGCAAACTGGCCCTGGAACTCCCCATGGTGACACGGTGACACTGCTGCACATGAGGTGATGGTACATGGCCTCTTGGAATGAGGCAGGGGGTATCACACGCCAGAGAAACCCCGCAGCTACGCAGGGTGGAAGCCAGTAGAAAACACAGCCAGGCGGGCTGCTGGATTCCAGAGTGTCCAGCCTGGACCCGGAGCAGAGTGTACACTTCCAGGAGCACAATGCCGCCAGGCGCCACAGTCACACCATGCTTACAACATTCTCCAAGGCCCGCGGATCAGTGACTCCATTTGGATAGTCCCTTTGTCACAGCGAGGTCCACATTTTAAATTAAGGCCTGACTGTCCAGAGCGTCTACTGATGGCATCTGTGCCCTGCAGATGGTCCACGCCCCTCTCGCTCCCCTGGCTCCAGTCCCCCAGCCCACAGGCACCCCCCAGCACACAGGCGCACACACAGCTCCCTATCCCTACTCTGGTCCCATGTTAAAGATACTGCTAGGGGACAGGAGGGGCCTGGGAAGAGCATGTCCAACAAGGTGGGGACTGCGGGTGGGGAGCGAGGGGCTGGGATGCCCATACTTATCTCCAGACACTATTCTATGTGCTCCAGAAAATTACTAACGTGTGCATTACTAACTCCTGGCTGGTGAATGGAGGTCACTCACGCACTCACCACTTTACACCTGGAGATGCATGTTCATAAGGCCTGTGGCCCTGAGGGGGCTCCACGCACTGCTCCTTAATAAGCACAACTGGGACCAAGTCACCCACCCAGGCCACCCAAGAATGGGCTCCCGTTCGAGGGCAGTTGGGGCGGGCAGCCACCAAACCCATCCTTTCTCAGGTGGAGACCAGCCCGCCCCTCCTCCCTCTTGGCAGAAGCCCAGTGGACAGGAGAACATAGATGCTCACTTTCCCTCCTGCCCCTGACCACCTTCCTTGGCCTGCTCAAACAGTGCTCTGACCTGCCTTCCTGTCCCTGCAGCCACTCCAGGACCTCGTTACAAAGCAAATCTGGACCTCTGACTAGGAACCACGGCAACGAGCATGCAGGAGACCCGGCTCAACCAAAGGCCCAGAACCTTCATCCGTTTTCATCCACAGGTCACAGACAATGAGCTGACCATCCACAAACTCGAGCTGAAGTACTCGTAGCCTCATGCAAGCCACACGGTGCAGCTGGGGCACCTGGCCCTCCTGGCCCACAGCTTCCAGCTCACCAGGAGCCACCAGGCATCTGGACCGACAGGACATTCTCAAGGCCACCGTGACTCAAGTGGCTCTTGCCAGCCAGGTGTGCCAGGAGTACATGAGTGACACATCCTCCCTGGACCAAGAGAACCAAGCACGGGTTTAAGCTGAGCCTTGTGTTGCTGTGCACTAATGCCCTGGGCATGATGGTGCACACCTGTAACTCAGCTACTCGGGAGGCTGAGGCAGGAGGATCGTAAGTTCCAGACCAGCCTGGCCGACTTAGTGAGACCCTGAGTGGACATAAAATAAAAAGGGTTGGAGGTGCAGCTCAGTGTGGAGCACCACTGGGTTAGATCCCCAGTCCCCAAAAAGGCCACTCAGTCAGTACAGGGTCAGGGCTCCAACCCTAAATGCGAATACCACTGGCTTCTCAGCTCTGCACAGAAATCTCCTGTTTGTAGTTATTCAGCCAAACACAAATCTCAATGCTACAATTTTCTGCTTTGTCTTATTTTCCAAAATCACTCTGAGGTGCAAGTCCGTCTCCATTGCTCCCTTTGTCTGTGACCCTGGTAGCCACAGCATGGGCAGCCACAGTGCCTCAGGCTATCCCTTGGCTGAGCTAAGCTAATAGGGTGCAAGAAAGGGGCAGGCAGCCTAGGGTGTGGGCATACAGCAGGCGCTGATGTTTGAGCCTCGGGGGAACCTACAACATCATGCACGTACCTACAACACCATGCACACAGCCTGGGAAACAGACCTGGTTTCCTGCACTTACAGATGTCCTTCCTGAAAAGCACATTGCAACCCATGTGAGCTGTTTCTCCTCTCAAACTGAAGCCTCCATTTTAGACACACACACCCATTTGCTCTCTTGGCAAGTGAGATCCCAAAGCAGGTCTCAGATTTCACAAGGGGAAACCCTCCCGACTCAGAAGACCACACCACTGTACAACCCGACTGGGACCTCAGCAAAGAACGGTGCCGGGGCAGCCCACAGGCACGTGCTGACCCAGCCTCACATCTAGCCAGGACACTCCACACCAAGGTGGCCACTTCCCTGGACATGACAGGTAACAGCTTCCTCCTGGGCCATGCTGTCCACATGGAGCCGAGGACATCTCACGCCGTCTGTGTGCCTAGCATCCCAACGCTGGACGGCTCTGGCACCAGGCCTGGGGGGAAGCCTGCAAGGCTGCTTCTCTCCCGGAGCATCACTTATTTAGCCAAGCGCCACTTACAGCCCCAATTCCTGATGTATCCACAGCCCTAGAGAAAATCAGCCTGGACTGTAAAACCTCAGGAGGACAAGAGGAGGGCTGCCACAGAGGGCAGGGCCCCTGGTCAGCGCACTCCCCCGTGCACACCCCCAAGGACTGTGGACACACAGGCTTCCCACCCTCACCTGGGACACGCCCAGCAAGAAAGCTCCTTGGGCTGAAACAGAGCCGGGGCACCGCTGCCCAGCACCCGCGCTCAGCCCGCAGCAGGGCCTGGCGAGGCAGCAGCCACGGGCAGCAGGGGAAACACACATACAGGCACCCTTCTGGGAGAGCGGTGGCTCTCCTGTGGCAACTCGAGTGACCCAAGGGGCAGCCGCAGTTCCGTGAACGCAGGGATAAAGATGCCCACTACAAACGGGGCACAGCAGCAGACAGGAAAAACCAGGCAGCGATCACATGGAAAGGTGGCTCCCTGGCATGGGGCAGGTGGGTCTCATGGTCCCAAATAAATCACAAATCACAATCCTGCCTCTGCCACTGTCAGAATAACCCAAAATGGGAACACCACCTGAGTCCCCCACGGGGTCTGATGGCTGTGGACACATCCACCAACCACAGCCAGGAGCAGACTCCCACCGCCTGGCAGAGGGCAAGCCCCACACCCCGTGGACAGCGGGGTCTGCCCGCACTCGCAATCCTCAGTCTCTCCAGGGTGCACCTGGATTAGACGAGGACACACAGAGTGGAGCATCTGGGCACCTTCCTCGTCGCCACACACTCGTTCCTTTCCATCCTCCTGACCCAGGCCCACCACCAGGTGCAGGAATGGTCCACTCAGGCGCTGGACACCCAACACACAGGTGCAATCTAAACACAGAAGAACATCAGGGCAGGGTCCCAACTTGGGCCTCCGCTGAGTGTGCGGGGACCACCACGAAGGCCCAGTGCAGGAGCCTGGACTGAGAAGCTGTGGTTAGAGTCACTGGCACCTCAGCCACCCACCAGCGACAGAAACCAGGTGCAGGTGACTGCTTTTCTCTTTCTCAGTGATTTCTGTAGTTCAGGAAAGGAAAGGAGACCCTTTGCCCTGCTTCATGCAGGGCTGAGAGTTCGGGCGGCAGCAGAAGCAATGTCCACTGTGTGAGCGCCACCAACAGAGGTCACCAAGACAAAGCCGCAGTGAAAGCACAGGCTGAACTTCCCCACCCACGAAGTCCCACTCCGTGACCGCTTCCTTAGTGCGTGAGGAATGACGGTGTCTCCCTTTGTTATCCAGAAGTAACGGGGACATTTTAGGACAGACTAAACCAGGTTCTGTGGCTAAGACTCAGCTGCTTCCTGGCACTGTGCTCACGACCTCTGGCCACTAGGTGATCAAGAGGATACCCCATCCAAGGGGACCCCGTCCCAGAACAACAGGGGACCTCCTCCAGGCCACAGCTGCGGCCGTCCACATTTCACACAGGACCAGGAAGGCCATGGGGACCAGCGTCTCACGTGCTGTGGCCCCGCTGGGTAGTCACCTGGCTTTCCAAAGACCTGGCTCACCCTCTTTAAAGAGGTCTCTGAATGAAATGGGGTGGGGGGTGTCACCTACAAGTTCTGCAGCTGTCAGAAATGTACTTACAGGACAGTGAACTTACACAATCGCAGAAGCCAAATGCAAAATGAGGAAATGTACCTCAAGTGCTCGGGCAGTGTGGGTGCTGCAGCCCAGTGCAGAGTCCACGGGGCCACTCAGCTGCAGGGGCCTGCTCTGATGAGGAGACCGGAGCCAGTCACCAGACTCAACAGGTGTCCACCAGGAGCTGGGCCAGCTGCAGGCACAAAGCTCCACCAGAGGGCACCTTCCGGGGCAGGTCCTGCCTAACTCGGGCCTCTCCACTGGTTAAGAAGGGCCCCATTCCCAGGCCTCACCTCTGAGCCTACTCAAATCCTGAGATAAAACACACAGGCTTGCTTTTCTCCCCTTTGTCCAAGGAGACATCATAGGCGAACACTAAGTCAGTTTAACACTTCCCACCCCAGCACCTGTCACAAAAGTGTCTCTGCAGCCTCAGGTGAGCTGAACCGTGACAGAGGCCAGCGCACCCTCCTGCCGTGCACTGTTCTGGAGGGCACCTGGCCACAGAGGGCGGCCGAGTGAGGTTGTGACCCACCACTCGGCTTCCAAGACCAGACTCCTTCCACCAATCCGTGCCCCCACTCGAGTCAAGCAACGGCACACGGGAGAGCTGAACAAGAGACAGTGCACCACCTCCCGAGCCTCCTCAGACACTGGAGCCTAACACCTGCTCATGCCCAGAATGTCCCTTCAAGTGGGAACATGGCACCGTGGAGGCACGTCTCGGCAGAGTGGCATGCAGAGCGAGACCAGGGCCATGGCACTAATGACCTGCCTATAAAACCCGTAACCCTCCCTTGTTTACAGGCACACACCTGCTCCAAAGCTGCACCTCCCAGGAGGGAGCACCAGCCGTCTACCCTGCAAAAGCTCCCTTCCCAGAGAGCAGCAAGCATGCAAACTTGGTGAGAAACAAGTCCATCCTCCTGCTGTACAAAGGAGCACCCTTCAAACAGAGCTTCCCACAGCCTGCCCCCAAGAAGTCCATCCCACACGCTCCAGGGGCCCCTGCACTCCACAGGCTGAGCCCTCCAGAAAACCCAGCAGCAGGCGCTTCACAGTGACCTGTTCTTATTTAATAACTTTTCTAATTATCATCAAACTCCTTTTGACGACTTTCTAGCTATGTAAGAAAGTGATCCTATGCCAAGGTCAAAGTAAAAACGTTTGTTTTTAGCTTGACTGCCACACCAGTTTGAGACGCTGAGCCCCACGGATTGAGCCCCACGGACTGAACACAGAGGTACTCTCACTGTTCCAAACATGCCTCCCAGTGAACAGGCCAGAGAAGCACAAGACCCAGGACTGAGCACTGCTCTTAGGAGAGATCAATGCTCAGAGAAGGACCAAAACCCACTCAGCGTCCTCACTAAGATGCTGAAGCGATCAGAAGTTGGGTGTGAAAGCAATCTCATTTTAAGAAAAGCTTGCTGTTGCTTTTCTTTAAGAAAAATGTAATGATGCATATGCCTAAGGCCTTCCTGATCCACAGCAGACATCCTGGGGACAAACCGAAGGCCCCATATTGCAGCCACTGGCAAATCACAACAGTCAGATGATCCCACATCTGCGTGAGCCGCCGAGCCAGCAGACACAGCCCACTGCCCAGCCAAAGCTCCTAGGAGCACCTAGGAGGCTCCTGATGTGTCAGCTCTGATCAGCCAAGCAGGTGTCAATCCAGGAAACCAAAGTGTCACCAAGGACACCTACCACACCCCATGTGCCTGCACACGTCCCACCACCAGCCATCTTCCTGACCCTGGATCTCAGGGCACCACCCGCTCCTCCACCTATAGCATCTGAGTTCACAGTGCAGAGCGATGGCCAACGGGTAGCTTGCAGCCGAGAGCTGACTTGCCCAACTAAACCTGCATTCCCCTGGAATCTGGACTCCTCTGTCTCCTCTGTCACTGGTGTGCGGCCACTCTCCCAGACCTGAAAGTCACTCCCAGTGGCTGTGCCAGCGAGTTTCAGAACTGACACTCACACAGCACCTCGTGAGATGGACAGTATCCCACCGCATGAGCAATAAGCAGTGCATGAAGGTCCATCTTCGATGTCACAAGACGTTTAAATTCAATTTTTCAGGTAAGTTTTTAAGACAGACTTCTTTTAAAATAAAAGATGCAGGGATCCACCAAAGCATCCCCTACTCTACCTGACCACTCGGTGATTCCGCACCTGCAGTCTCTGCAGTAGAGACCACAGGCTGCGTAAAGTGATGGGTTGCAGAGCCCCTGAGCGCTGCGCCAGGTGGCAGGGTGTCCTGGAGGGCCAGGACATGTTTCACGTGAGGTCAAAACATTTCCTTTTCTTCTAATCTTGTAGTCGAGGTGTCTCGAAAGACCTGGGGACGTGGCATCAGACACTCGGGAGGCTGGGGCAGGGCCAGGTGAGAGGGGTGACTTGGCCAAGCATCCCTGCACAGGCAGAGAACTGCAATTGCATTACTTGGAACAGGTGCCACATGAGGACACCGGTCCCCTCCTCACCTAGGCCCCGGGGAGCCACGGCCCCAGCAGAGACCTGAAGTGTGCAGCAGGCCACGCCCCATGCCACGTGAGGCTGCCCCACTCCTTGCAGAGACAGGGCGACCCCATCCAAGGCCTTCCAGACGCCACAGCAGGGCCACTCGGTGTCTAGGCACCAACGTGTTCTGGCCACGGTTCCCCCTCATCCACAGGCCTGACCGACCCCGCATTCCAGAGTCACGTGTGGCCAGAGCGACTTCCTGACCCTGGACACCCGGCTCCGGAGCGGCAGTCTCAGGCAGAGCAGGGAAGGAGAAACACAGGAGGTTTCACCCAGGCAGCAAGGAGGAGCAGGCGTTAGTCCAGGAAAAGCGAAGGAGAAAGAGCCTTTTTTAAAACCCTACACACCATTCCCTCGGGCCAAGGGAACCGACCTACATCAGAGAAAAACTGAGCGTCGGGGACGGTTCAGAGGCCCCGAGAAAAGAGCTCCAGATCCAACCAAGAGAGGGAGAAACGGGGCCAGCCTCAGACCTCCCTCTAACCCTGCTGGGCAGTGCGAGTCAAGGTGGAGCGCTGGGAGGCCAGACGGTGAGCGATGCTCACCAGGACCAACCCGACTCGGGTCTCCCCAGGAATGGGAGAGTCCACACCAGGGCCCCTCCTAGGAATGCTGAGGCCACAAAAACCAGGGACAGACTGAGATCAGCCACAGGGCACAAAGGACACAGGACAAGCTCAGAGATGAACTCTGAGTGACACCTGAGGATTTAGCTCAGGGTGACAGCCAAGCACGGCAGGTGCTGCTCAGAATGTCAGAGGTCAGCCTGAGGGGACGCTGGGTGAGTGGGAAAAGGGAACTCTGCACCCTCTGCACATCTGGAATCATTCCAAAATTTTAAAATCACGCTGCATTGCATCTGGTGAACCACGAAATCAGTCACACAAAATGCTTCGTTAGGGAGTAGAAAGCTATCTCCCGATTTCCAAAAAAATAATAATGATAATGAAATGGAAATTCAGAAAAAAGAATAAAGAACAGGCTCACACATGAGAGCCCAGGCTGTGCACCTGGTTCCAGCTGAGGGACACGAGGATACCATCTCCCTCGGGGCCCTCACACCCACCCAAACCCTGGAGAGGAAGCCACCTCCAAAGAGTCCAGGTACCAAGAGCTGGAGATAACCAAGAGCTCCCCGCTGCCGCGTGCTGTTCTGGACCAAGTGTGGGTAAGGGTTGAGCTCAGGGGTGGAGCACTTACCTAGCATCCCTCCCGCCATCCAGCACCACAAAAATAAAATAAATAAATTAAACACACTAGGCATATAAAATCCACTGGATCCACACACCTCCCTGGGAAATAATTACAATTATACTCCCTACTCATAAATAAGGAACATGGGCACAGAGAGGGCAGGCACATTAACCAACATCACACAGCTCAGAAGTGGCCAAGCAAGGGCCTCTGACCCAAGCTATAGAGGACAAGGAGTCTGTTCACTCTTCACTCAGGTTGGGGGTGCTTAAAGGGTGGTCCACACGCGGGTGTTTAAGATGCACCTGGAAAGAGGCTGCAAAGTGAGAAGGGAAAGAGGTAGGGGGTGGGCAGCAGCAAGGAAGGACTCCTCCTCCTCCTCCCTGCTCCAACATCCCCCTGTGACTCCCCTAAACCCTGCTGGAGATCGCCACACTCCCTTGGGAGCAGAGATGAGTCGAGCACTGCAAGGAGTTTTATTCACAATGTTAATGACTTCATTCTGGTGAGGGGCCCCTCAAAGCAGCCCCACCCCACTGGCACCCACACTCCTGGGTGCTGCCCTCTCCTGCAGCCGGATGCAGTCAACTGATTCAGGGACATAGGAGCCCCGAGGACACACTGACCAGGGACCTTGCTCCCCAGGAGTCCTGTGACCTCCACCCCTCCTGGCCATCGACACCCCTCCCCTGGTACCCCCGTGTTCCTCCACAGAGGAATGGCCACGACCCAACAGCCACCTGCTACAAGCCTTGCAAGGTGACATGGTCTGCAGCAAGGGACCCAGCTCTGCATGTTTGGTCAGCAAGCATCTGTGAGTGTCCACGAGGATCAAGCCGGAAGTGGGCATGGGGAGCACTGAAGAACACAGCTTCATGAGCAGCCCTGACCCACAGCCCTCAACGCGGAGCCCTGCGGGAGGCACCATCTTGAGGGGCCCAGAGCCAGTCCTCCGCTGAGGCTCTCAGGCAGCTCCCAGAGGGGCTGGAGGGCAGGGAGCCGTGTGCAGCACGAGTTCCACACCTGGGGTCTCAGCGGCGTGGCTAAGCACAGGCACCAGCACACAAGGCAGGCAGAGGGAGGGACTAAGGGACACACAGGCCAAGGGCCATCACACCAGATCACTGCCTGTTTCACTGGAAAAGAAACAGGAAGCCACCAAAGTCTCTGGCCAGGAGTGTGGCCCCCTGAGCTGTGAAGGGGGATGTTGGAGACCCAGATCCTCAGGCCTTACCAAGGAGCCAGCACCCAGGGCAATACTGCTGAGGCTGGCCGGGAGGGCGGGAGGAGGCAGGGGTAGGGGACTGTGGCTCTGACCTCCGGAAGCCGAATTAGGTCAGTGGAACTTTGGGCCCCGCACAGTGGACTCCACAGAATCTCTGAGCAGGAGGGACTTACAGGATTCTAGACCTGCCTCTCCTGCCCCAAGGGTTCCAGGGCTTGGTCCTAACTAGAGTTCTAACTAGAGTTCAGGTTCCTCAGGGGTAGAAATGGTATCTCCACTTCCCACCCACACCAGTCTTTATCAAAAGCTCCAGGTAGGTGCTCAGTGGCAGAGGAAATGATGGGCCAAGAGGTGGCAGTGGCCAGGACCCCAGTTCACACATGCTCTGCTCCTTCCCAGTGTGATTCTGAGAAGGACAGGACACAACAGAACAGGACAGGACAAGACAGGCCCACCCACTCTCAAAAGCCCCAGCCTCAAAAGTGTCGTAATCTACATGGGCAACCTCATTTTCTAAGCAGAAGTTTAGCAATTTCCTGCATCTGCGAACACATTCAAACTGTAAGTGCATTCAATTCCTGATTTTCCTTTACCAGATAAATTCATTTTCTGGTGTAAAATAATGGCATGCATGTTAATCCTCTCAAGGCGGCTGCCACAAAGTATGAAGGAATACGTGGAGAACAGAGAGCAGTGCCTCTAGGCCCTATCTGCTGATCCCCAAGCCCTCTGTGGTGCCAGACATCCTCTCAGATGATTGTAATTAGCAGAGAAAACGTCTGCATGGAGAACGAGGAACACGTGTGGATTCTGTGGTGGCTAACACAACCCTCCTGGTCGGAGCCATGCACGCCGTGCCCACTGAGTTCAAGGGTCCTTGAAGCTTCTCCACCTCTGATGGATCAGAAGGGCGGGCGACTGAGAACTCCTGCTTCCCAAGTACACACAGACAATCAGACAGCAAAGGGAGACCGCAGCCTCCTTCAGTGTTTGCCACGGAGGCTGCAGGGGGAGACCCGCCCTTCCCAGGGATCCCCCTGAAAGGCTAATCCCTCAGTCCCTGCTCACTCCATCATGGCTCAGTCCTCCGAACGTAGAGCCTGCATTATGAGGACTTCACAATTGTCCTCCACATACCTATGTGTCCCTCTGACGAAGAAGGACCCGACCCACTCAACCCCACCACCGTGCTCAGACAGGGCCACAGCACCTGCAGGCGCCCCATGCTGCAAGTTCCTGCCACCTTCCCAGGCTTCAGAGTTCATCCTCAAGTGGTTTTGTTTCTTTTAATGAAGTCACAGCGTCCCCACAGGCTCAGCTCTGTGTGTCCCAGCATAAATTCTGATGCAGTCAACTCGGGTCTACTCGCCGACCTTTCCCCGAAATAAGACTCTGCCTTCCCCCAGCAAAATGTAAAATTAGTCAACTGGGCACTTGGTGAAGTCACCAGGTCCAAATTACACCCAAACTTAATATTATTAAGAACTTGCTGTCCTATTTTTTATCTGACTAAAAAAGCCACACTCGTTATATCTTTATATTTAGAGGCTTTTAAAAATAAGTTTGAATGCTGGTCTCTGAATGTATGCACTGTGCACGGGGCCAGCTGAAGCACACGCCCGGACTTCAGTTATGGGCTTTCCCTACGCTAAACAGCCAGGCCGGCCAGTTCCCACAGCTGCCCGGGGAACAGGAGCACCTTCTTCAACACCAGAAATCAAAGTCCTGGGCAGGGCAAGGGAGGAGAGACCTGGAAACTTCCGTCTTCTGACCAAAAGCTACAAAATTTTTGAAAATATAATTTAATGTTGGGAGTAAATAGACTTGACTTTCTATTTTCATCTTCTGTTAGAAATCCATGGAATCTGAAAGGCTAACTCACCCACTGTACTTGCAACCCCAGGCCTGGATGCCCTGGGTTTCCTTTAACAAACAGTCCCTGATGACAGTACCACTGGCACAGAACTGTCCACGCAAAGGTGGCTAAAAAGGCAAGTTGTGCATTTTATCACAGTAAGAAATTCAAAATAAAAACATATAACTTAAATGCTTAAAATCATTTAAAATGCTTTAATATTGTACTCCCCAAGACACCACAGCATAAAATGTGGAATAACATCTACAAGACACCAAGCAAATGATCTATTATCAAAATTGCACAAAGTGTACTACCTGAAATACATTGATTTTATCCCAAATAGTCAGACCTGTAGATGTCAGAGGCCTTCACCCAAAACCATGCACTGTTTGAAAAAGCAAAAGGAAACACCTCTTCTGGATGAGAGTCCGTTTCCACGCTCCCCAATCTGGAGCCACCTGCTGAAGGACCACCAACGCACGCCTCGCTCTGCTGAGGTCTTGGAGCCAGCAAGCCGGAAGGAGCGTCCCTTTGGTGTTAGTGTTGCTTTCATCCCAACTTTTAACCTGGCTCTGGATCCAGTCAGGAGTGGTGAGGACGCAGTCCTGGCCCACGCACACCTAGGAGAGGCCTCTGCGGGCTGCACTTCCTTCCAGCGCAGCATGCTTTCAACGCCTCTCGTTGCTCTGACGGCCTGGGAGACCTCGGGGCCGCTGTATCGGGGCAGCCTTGACTGACACGGGGGTCTTAATGCAATGGGCTTCCAGAAATCAGCTGGGGACGGGTCTGTCCTTCCTGCCTGGAAATTCCACATAGACCCTACTCTGTGCTCTTGTGTTCATTCTGGGAATTATACTCCATTTGATTTTTGTTACAAATGATTTACAACAACCCTCAGCCAAAAGCACTGTGGACTTCTTACTTGTGACTTACCATGAAGCCCTGCCTACTGCAACGCTTACTGTGCACCTGAAAATCATTCTATAAAGTTGATTTTTAAATTTGATTTTTAAATTTTTGTTCTTTGATGATGTTTTTATTAGCTGATTAATATGAAAACACCTTCCAGATACTTTATACACATCAACAACCTATTGGCCAGAAATAAGAAACATTGATAAAAATACCAGTAACATGAAACACTGTAGGGAATCCTTTCAGAAGTATGCAAGGTGCTGGCAGCCGTGCAGAGTATTATTATTCATCCTCAAATGCAGGAGAAAGGATGCATGATTTCAGGGTGCTCTTCACCACGCCCTCCTAGAGATGGTGGTGCAGTCAACCACCCCGGCCACAGAGTCTCCTCTGCACGAGAGGCAGTGCCTTCTGGCCTGTCTTGCTTCTCTAAGCAGGTATGTGGCCGTGCAGTCATCATTTAGCCTCAGAGGCCCTCACTCCCTCATTTGTGACAAGTGATTTAGAGTGGAGGAAAACAGGAATCTTTCTGACCAAAGCTCTGTGGCGGGCCCACAGCCAGTTGATAGTCCAGGCAGGAGTGGTCGGGTCTCTGGCTGCAAGGGTCTCATGAGATGAGATCCTGTACCATATGTCAATGGGGGATGCTGGCCATGTGCCTAAGATTGACAGGGTCCTGGTCCAGCACCCAGGGACTCTCAGTGAGGCTCCTACAGCCCCAATGCCGTCAGGATCCTTTGGCCCCCAACCAATATAACCGCCTAGAACATCTCGCCTCATCGTGTCTCCCCAGGAGTGAGTGTCCTATGACACTGCCACCCTTGCAGTCCCTCCCAGGGAGAAGACTGGCATCTCTCAGCCCCCACCCCGCTGTGGCACCCACAGATGGCCACACCACGTGGATTCCTCCTCCCAACAAAAGCCAGAGCAAGTCACATCGCTTGTCTCCAGGTCTCGGTCACTAGCCCAAGCTCACCCTCTTCCCAAGACTGCCTGGCCATGGAAGGCGCCTGGCTGGGCTCTCTCCAGCCTCTGCGGCGCATGCGCAGGCTGGCTAAGGAACGCAGCAACGCACCCTCCCGGCCTCGCAGCGGTCCTCAGGATGACCGCGTCCTGCGCACTTGGTCTCACGACCTCTCAAACACCAGCTCTGGGCCTCTGTGCCAGTGCCCAGCTAGCCCAGCACTTGTGCACTCACACATGTGCACATGCTGACCTGTGATGAACACATTGCTACGTGCACATGCGTATGCAGGTGGGCACAACCACATGTACTTTTGCACACACGTACCTACACATACTTACCCACCTCTGCATGTACATGTTGTGCACTCTATACACTCACACTTGTACACACTTAAATACATGGGTTGCACACTTGCACACATGCAAGCTTGGAGATGTGAACACACACACTTCTAGACTCTAGCAACACCAAAAATTTATTTTGCTCTCTTGGGCTCCAACCTTTGTTTCTGTTCCTTGGATTCTCACCTAAGCTCCCTTCTCTATTCCTCCAAGAACACAAGGTCCTCATCAATATGCCCTAAAAATGCACTTGGAAAGTAACCTGGTCAAACAAAAAGGAGTCCAAGTAAAGAAAAATGAAAATGAAAAAAAAAAAAAATAGCCAGCAAAAATCAGTAACTCCAAGAAGCAGAGAATCAAGTCTAAACCAAAGCGACTACACAGGGAATAACTGTAATGACTACATCTCTTGAAGTAAAAGCTATATATTGCACAAATAATAAGTCCACAATAGGACATAAAACAGCCAAAAGGCACCGAGCTATGGAGGAGAGGGCAGGGTGACTAAACGGGAGGCACAGAGTCCAGCGTTTTGCTTCCCAGACAATCAGAGACGCTGCCACTGAGGTGTGCCTCCGAGAGACCCAGGTCCAAGACAAACTCCAACATATCCACTGGTGGAACAAGGAAGACGGTGCTTTCCATACACCTTGGGGGCTTCAAGAGTTAAAAGAAAGATAAAGTCAATTATCAACAAACAGGAAATAAAGGGACAAAGCAAAGAAGCATAAAACAAAGTGGCTTTTTAATACCAGAGACAACCAAGTAACTCTGCTTAGAAATAAGTGTACATGGAATAAACTCAAAAAAAAATAAACTCAAAAAGACAGGGTTAAAAACTAAACCCAACTATTTGTTCCCTATAAAAGACAAACCTCAAACCAAGGACCTCAGAAAAGCTGTGCAAGAAGACAAAAATATATCAGAAAAATGCAAACAAGAACAAAAGATGAAAACACCCGGGAAATGTTAAAGCAGGGCCCGAGGCAGGGCCCAGCGCGTTGGAGGCCCTGGGATGCAAACCCCGCACTAAAAAGAAGTTTTAAAAAGTGTATTTCCTGGTTAAAAAAAGAAGAAGAAGAAGAAAGAAAAAGCACTAAATTACCCAAAGGTCATCTTACAATTACAAAGGGTAATGAAATCACAAAGATGTCCTTGTCATAAACTTTTAGGTCACACAGCAAGGAATAACACAAATAATGCAGAATAAACTGCAAAAAGCAAAGGCTGCCCTAAATACATAGAGCAACGGAGAAAAATGGATCTGGGAAAACCGACAGGTCTCTCTAAGCCTGGCAGAGGAAGTAAGCAAAGAATAACAAGAAACAGAGGATCTGAAGAATGAAGCAAGGTCTATCTCACATGGGAGAATCAGACTCCAAACTGGCAACTGAAGGCTAGCCTCCACGCTGCCCAGGGAGCCCGGGAAAGCACTGTAGAAGCCACCCAGACCAGGAGCCCAGGAGGCACAGCCAGGACACCAACACCCACTCGGGCCCAGGGACAACCTACCAACGGTTCAGCCACGTGGGAAATTCTAAACTCTCCACAGCAACTCTGGGAACACAGAGGAAATCAAAGTGAAACTGCCACCCATGTCAAGACCTGTGGGACAGAAGACAGCTAACAGCTCAGACGGCTACAGTATTGAAAAGTCAGTCTCGGTAGGAAAACTAATCCACAAAGTAACAACCACGAACAAGAATGCTCCAATTTGGTTTTAAAAAGTAAAAGAAGTTGGGAAAATTAAAAAAAAAAAAAAAAAACTGATAGGTAAAACCCACTGCTGTCTCTGTAACTGCCCCAGTGACCAAAACAGAGGCCACAAGAACATATAAGACTATTCCTCAAACTGGAAAGCAATGAATTTGTTAAGGAATAAAAAAAAAAAAATAGATTTTTCTAGTGAAATATAAATATCCAAAATGTATTCAAAAATACAAAAAAGTAAACAGATGGGGAGTCATATAAAAAAATGTAAAGTTCACACCCAAAACTTTCCATGCCTTTAAACACACACACACACACACACACACACACACACAAAACACATACACAGGCTCTCTGAATGTTTGGGGGGCAAAAATACATCAAGAAAGACACAAAAAAGACCAACACAAGCAGATATTTGGAACACAGAAGCAGGTAGCTATTATCCCCAAAAAACAGACGTTCTCATAAACCAACATATTGCAAGTATCGCAGGGAAAAGTGGACCAAGTAACTGGACGGTGATTCTCAAGAGAAAGACGTGACCAATAAGCACTAAGAAATGCCATCGCTTCTCACTGTTAAATGTGATGGTATTTCCTCCATGGGGCTGAACATGGCCAGACCTAAAAGACTGATAACACCAACTCACACCCCTTCTCCTGCAGGAAGGGTACCTGATGTGACCCTGTCTTGGAGGTTGTGGCAGTAACAGCCCATTCCCCCTCAGAGAACTTATTCTAAAGAACATTCCCACAGGTACTCCCAACTGAGAATCAGAAAAGCCCCCTGCACACGAGGGAGCAACCAGCAGCAGACAGCACAGCAAAAGAGCAGTTCCTCCACAACTCGGAGACGGGGCACAGGCACCTCCTCCTGGCCGCTGAGGCCAAATCTGCCCTGGCCACACAGCACAGGGCATGTGGAGAGGACAGGGTGTGCACACAACGGTGCCCTACAACAGAAAGCTTTAAAACTGGCCTTAAAAACAGTAGGCTGTGGGCCGGGGTTGTGGCTCAGTGGTAGAGTGGCCTAGCATGTGTTTGGCACTGGGTTCGATTCCCAGCCCTACAGATAAACAAATAAAATAAAGGTCCCTTGACAACTTAAAAAAAAAAAAATTTTTTTAAACAGTAGGTTGTCATGTTATTTTTTTAAAGTTACAGAAAAATTGTATAACATGGTGCTGTTTTAATTTTTACAGTAAAAGTGCACATATTAAAAATCTTACTATACTCATTAAGCCAAAGTATGCACACCTCTAATATAGTGACTGGCACATAAAAGCCACTCAATAAATAAAAAGCAGTTTGCATAAAATCACCTTCATGTTGTGAAATATCCAACACATTGCTTTTCCTCAAAATGCAATCTCCCCTTTCAATAATGGTAAAGGGGACAGTAAAGATGATGAGGTCATTAGAGTCTATGACCTCCACATTTTGTATAATTATTTATAAAGAAATAGTTTAATTTGGGCAAGGAGAATGCTGCCCTATATGACTATAACTAAGTTACCAAAATAAATTTGTGGTTGGAAAACCAAGTCATGAATTACCTGCCGCAAACTCCAAACACCGCCCCATTTTACTATAGGAAAGAAAAAGTGGTGCATCTTTCCTGCCATTTTGTGACATTACACTTCACTTTGAAAATTTCTGTGTTCTTAAAAACAAGTACCTCCACCTCTCTCCCCTCCGGCAAGAAAAACAGACAGTAAGACCCTGGGTACAGCTGCCAATAATTAAAATGTGTCACTTCGTATTAATTCTCTGGGATAATGGCATTCAGATCAACCCCCTGCCAGCTAAGGACATTCTAGAGAAGAAACAAAGTCCACCTCACAGACCTGCAGGGACACAGACCAGTCTCGCTCTCAGCCACAGCAACTTCTCACTTAAAAATAGGACACAGCCCATTTTCTAAGCTCCGGCTTCAGACATCTTAAAGTGTCTTAAACAAAGTGGCTTTCAAACGCTTGTGAAAGAAACCCTGCCCCCGTGCTTAACTGTGTAAGCCTAGAGTTCTGTTTTCCACTGAACCTCCAAAACCAGTTGTGGTTTGTCTAAGAAAGCAATGTTTTAATCAGAACACTTTAATTTATTGTGATACTGAAGTCCCATCTGACCAGCAGATCCTAAGGCAATTGAGTAGCCATAAATTTCACGTGACTGATCGGAACAGTCTAAGCTCTGCACCCCCAGATGTATGGCCAACAGGGGTGACTGGCTATAAAAGCTTAAATTACCTTCAAGACAAGGACCCACTGATGAAATCTAACCCACTATAACTCGTGGACTTGCCAATCCATCCCCTCACGAATGGCACAGAGTAAAGGTCCACATCTCTCCTTCAAGCAGAAATATGTCCTTGGCCTAAATGGGCATCTGTGCACAGTACTGTTTGCTGAGCCATTGAAACAGAGAAGGAGAAACAGCACTTTCCACCCTGGCTGAGCAATATAGATTTGGACTGTGCTCTTCTACCTGAGTGCTAGTCAGTTTTACACTAAAAAGCCTGATGCGTTTTCTGAACACTGATACTGTGGTTCCAAAAGATAACTAACAGCCCAGTCTGTTCCCAAAGCCCTTCACGTCTGGAAAGAAGCCTTTCCTTAAGTAATCCAGCAAGAAACAGAGCCTGAGAACAAACCTGCCCCTGAGGACATCTGGACCTACAAGCAGAAGGAGTGGGTGACCCTGAAGTTACTTCCAGGAACGGGGCCAGCCCCAGGATGAGGAAGCAAATGAGGTTGCACCTTGAAAAGATCACAGTTAACCAACCAGTCCTAAGACACAGGGGAGACGGCTGGAGCAGCCCTGTCCCAACACAACATGGCAGGGCTGAGCACCTCGGGGTGCTCCACTCAGGCCTCTCCCCCTTCCCTCCATGTGGATTCCTAACCACCACCCCAGCTCACTCAGGACATGGCCCTGGTGAAATGTCCCTCTTTGCATCTCACTAGGATTCCCAGTGGCACAGGAATAAAATAACACTCAGACATGCTCCAGACGAGGAGCAAGAGTCACTGCACGGCACTGCGCCTCTCAGAGCTGCACGCGCTGAGTCACTTGCGTCCTCCGAGGCTGCCTTTCTGGACCAGCGTTGTCCCCACTCTTTATTATTTAATGCCCTATTTTTAGAAGACTGATGAACATGCGCTGCTTCAGAGCCATCTGAAGAGAAGCAACAGGGGCTTGCCGTTCCGCAGTGGAGCCCTAAGTAAGATCCCCACACCTGGGTATTCTCACGAACTCGACAGAGAACGGAAAGGCACTGATTTCTAATCCAACAACTGTCCTTCACATTTCCAAGACCCAAGAGGACAGAGGAGAGTGACCAACTCCTCCAAGTACGATGGAGAGGGGGGTACACCACCAGAACTGCTGAGCCTTCAGGGGAAGCGCAAGCTGTGGTGCTTGTGGTCTACGGTGATTTTTCATTTATTTGTTTATTTGTTTTTTATTTATTTTTGCATTACAATTCTTACAGTTATTTTTTTTTTAATGAGCTCTGCCGGGGGGTCTCCGCTCCAGGTGTACCTCAAGTCCAAGCAAAGTTTATAGTCCCCCATGTTTTGTAAAGTTGCTTTTCACACTGAAAGGTTAATGAAAGCACACAAATTATTAAAAAAATAAAACAGGTTTAAGGCTCAACATATAATATAAATAACATCTAAATGAATTAGACCACCATTCTCAACTCTTACATCAACAGACTGTTTTTACATCTACAAAAAACAGGAATAACCACATCCCATAAAGTTTATATTTTGAATCTAAAATTGTAAGCAGATGAAAACAGAACACACACACACATCCATGGTTCAAAACTACTTCTTGCGAATTACAAGAAAAATTAATGCATTTTAAATTGTGAAATCATCGTTAGGATCCCTCCACCTGTCAACCAAGGCCCTGGTGACAATTTTAAGCAATGTGACTTCTGGGTGTTTGAATGGTGGCATGGTGAACTGGTGCTCCAGCACAGAACAGGGCCGTCCTGGTGAACACACCACACCCTCTCAGCAAAGGACAACAAAAACTGATCAGGGCCAGGCACAGTAGCACCAGCCTGTGATCCCAACCACACGGGAGCTGAGGCAGGAAGCCATCTTCAGCAACTTAGCGAGACCCTCAGAGACTTAGCAAAACATTGTCTCAAAATTAAAAATGAAAAGGACAGAAGGTTCCCTTAGAAGATGGAACCCTTAGAAGGAGAGTTCTTTGTTCCAAGAGCAGCTCGGTGGTAAAGCACCCCTGGATCCAGTCCCCAATTAAATTTAAAAAAAAAATGTTCAGGAAAAGAATGATCACAGCACTATAATTTTCCTCCTGCTTTCTGAAGTTCTCTGGCATCACATGCACCTGGGATTCAGGTGCTCTGTGTGATCACTTGGTTGCAATAATTCCTGCTGCCATCCAGAGCTGTTATGGGCTGCCCGGGATCCATCCTGGCCTCTGCGGCGGGCTGGGCAGCCTGTCCTGTGTTATGAAGGAGGGAGTGAAAGGTATACAGCTCCTAACTGGTCAGAGCCACAGCATGGGTGCATGCTGGACAGGAGCCAGAAGCAGCATCCACCGTGCTGAGTGGTTTTTGCACAACTGCAATACCAGAATCAAGAAATCCAAGTTATCAGACACTTAGAAGGAGGTTCTTTGTTCCAAGAGCATGCAGGAGGGCAGGTCTTGGTCAGACCCAGCTTCCAGACATCCCTGCAGTCTCCCAGGATTCTGAGATATTTCAAAAGTGATATATTTGCCCTTTGATTGAAAGCAAACAAGAAACAGACATAGAGAAATCTGCAGCATGAAGGTTTTGACTCAACTATGCCCGGCCTGAGCCGGGTGAGGTACCAGGTGAGCCACAGCCACCCAGGGCAACATCACTCCAGAGGGCAGCCCACAGCTCGTCCACACCTGCAGGGGCTGCACGTGTAGAACACACCAGTTTCAAAGACTCAGGGTAAAGAAAAAACAAAAACTATCCCAGTAATACTTCTTACATCACTAGATGTTTCAGAAGTATTTATATTGAGTTTAAAAGAATCTGATAAAATTAAAGTTAAGATTCTGTGTTATTAACCTCTTTAATGTGGTCACTAGAAAATGCAAATTTGCAGATGCACTTGTATTCTCTCTCTTGAGCAGAAATGGCTCAGCAACAGGTGGATCCAGCCACATCCTACCTGCAGTCTGCTCCTGCATAGCCTACGAGCTAAGATTGGTTTTTACATCCTTGGGTAGTTGAGGGGGAAAAAAATCATATTAATATTTTATGACACATGAAACTACATGAAATTCAAATTCTAAGTGTCCATAAAGGTCATCTATTTGCTGAAGCTTTATGCCAGGAGTCCAAGATGAGCCACTGCAAGAGGTCACCTGGGCCAAAAGCCTGAAACACCTCCTGTCTGGACCTTTGCAGAAAGAAGTGGCCACGCCCTGCCCTGCAGGTCTGCAAATACAGACCCAAGTTTTTGCAGGTAAGGAGAGAGGGGTTGCACCCACCCCTGTGGGCTTCAGTGGTACTAGAAATCACATCAGAGGCAGGAGGGACCAAGGCCTGCAGGCCATGGGAACAGGGACAGCTCCCCACACCACTCCAGGAAGCTTCCTGTATCAAGTCCTCCTTAGACTGTTCCTGGTGGACTTCTCAAAGCCCTCACTTGTTCTCAGAGCACAGAGGGCCACAGACAGATTGGGGGTCCCGGAGGCACCAGCCGCCTGGCCTGGTATAGCAGGTCCCCAGCCTCTCTTGGGAGATACCACAGATGCAGGGAGATGGTCATGACACTGTCTCCACAACGTGACCTCTAGTGTTCTACAATTTCAAATGGCTCAAACTAAGAGAGAAACAAACTCTATATGCATATAAACAAGCACAAGGTGGTCACAAACCCAAGGTAGCTGCCCCAAAAGGAGTCCACTCAGAGAACCCAGCTGTGGTCAGCATCCTTGCAGGAAAAGAGGTAAAACTCAGACTGTTATTACTATTAAATGATATGTAAAGAACTTGGAGTAATGCCTTGTCCGTAGCAGACATGTGGTAAATGTAGGTTGAAAGAAAATGCATGATTTATTTGGAACACTGGCTACTCAAACCTTAACACAATTTGACTCGTTGGTAATAAATAGTAATAAAAATTCAACTTCTAGTGTAACAGGAAACAGTAAGGCTCACTAACTCGCATCCTATCGTCATGGTGATGGGAAGCAGCTCCCAATGTGCTGCATTCGCTCTTATGACCCCAGCACTCTGTACCAAAGGAGCAACCACCTCTGAAAGCCATGTAGCACAGCACTGGCCTTGAGGGTGTTAGCGAGGCACCATCCAGATAAAAACGGACAGCCTGTGAACAGGCCAGTATTAAAATCAATGGAAAGTCTCTTTTCGTGCTACGTACCACAAGACTCCCCTCTCCCAGACAACTGCAGGGCTTTTCCCGACGGTCAAGGCAACGTTATGAATGGTCACGTGGGGCTTCTGTTTCAGTAGCCACAAAGCTCAGCTTCTCGATTTTGGTTCACATGCAGCACTGAAGGGAGTCTCACGGCCAGCACAAGGGTCTGACTCTTCCCGGCCCCCACCCATTCCTGCACTCCTGTTGTGTGTTGGTCTTTCACTACACACTGCATGAGGGACCTTCAGGGCACTGCAACCCTCAGTGGAATGACACAGGCATAAACAGGCAAGCTGAGCTACCAACACGGAGTCCTGAGATTCCACCCAGACATGGAGCAGGCCCTGCTCTCTGAGCGGCACAGCAGAATGAACTTCAAGTCTGAGCTACGTTGGTCATGAGTTTTCTTTTAAATGAAGGGGTTTTTTTTTTTTTAATATCTTTGTTTATTTATTTATTTTTTTTTAATGTGGTGCTGAGGATCGCACCCAGTGCCTCACATGTGTGAGGCAAGCGCTCTGCCCCTGAGCCACAACCCCAGCCCTGGTCATAACAGATTTTGAGAAACTTCTACAGAGGTCAGCTCTGGTAAATAATGGAAAAATACTATGATCCTCTTCAGAAAAGAGAAAATAATTTTAAATGTGGGTCAACCTAGTGATGTCCCCACCTTAGGAGAAAATCTAGAATGTTGTCTGTGTTCACTCACATTGACAGTGCAAAAGAGCCGATGCAGTGGTGCACGCCTGTACTCCCAGCGGCTTCGGAGGCTGAGGCAAGAGAAGAGGATCATGAGTTCAAACCAGCCTCAGCAACTTAGCAAGGCCCTAAGCAACCCAGCGAGAATTTCATTCTCAAAATGAAATGCAAAAAGAGCTGGGAATGTGGCTCAGTGGGTAATTACCACCACCACCCCGCCCCCACCGCCAAGTTCAATCCCTGGTACAAAAAAGAAAGAAAGAAAGAATGCGAAAGAGCTCAACTTTTCTGTGCCTCTTGCACAGCAAAGAAAAACTGATTGGTCCCGGCCCAGTCCGAGCTTCACTGGAAGAAACACCTCAACAAGGGCCCCTACACACAGCCCCAGGCACACACCCGCCAGTCCCACAGGTAAGTGACACTGGTCATGGGACTGGATGGCCATCAGAGAGAAAGGAGGAAAGGTCCTGCCTCCCTGGCTGCTGGGTCCTGCCACACCTCCTCTCCTACTTGCCATGTCCTCTGCTTAGAGACAAGTGCCCACTGCCACTGGCCAGCTCTCCACCTCTGCCGCCAGCCTGCCCCCTCCCAATCCCGTCCTCTCCGTCATCACCTGGCCCTCTGCTCCTCCACCTGAGGACCACCATGCTACAGCTCTCCCCCAGGTGCCGGCCTCCATGGCTCTGGAAGAGCGGAGGACAGACACGGCAGTCCATGGGACAGTCCCTCTCTGACTCTTTTCCTGTGGTTTCTGGTGGCTTTTCTCTTTAAGAGCTTTCTTGATCCCATGCTGGTCATCTGTTTTCTATATTTGCTCTCTCGCCGAGAGTGATGCCGGTTACCACTGGGCTTCCCAAGAACAGCTGTGCCCTGGTCCCCACTGCTAGGCTGGGGATCTGTGCCAAAAGCAGCCTGGGTTTGGGAGACAGGGCTTTCCGCCCCCTCCTGGCCTGCGCTCTGCAGTCGCCTCAGGAGGCGATGACTGGTCCAGCCAGTATCCAGACTCGATATCCCAGTGGAGTTCACAGTTTTCTTCTCTGTGGAGCTAGAGCTAAACACCACAGAAGAAGGGACCTGGGCGCTCCACAGGCCATGCTGACCACTGGTCTCCAACTGTGCAGAGGCTGTGTGCTAGCTCAGCATCCTGATGTTCTACTGCAGACCTTCCCCACACCTCACCTGGTGCACTCAGCATGGTCTCCTGAAAAAACAACTCAGCTGGGTCTGAGTCACCCATCTGTCTGCATCTCAGTACCTGCAGAATGTCAGAATTCACCCAAAAATCATCTTCAAGTTTCCCTGAGTTAGAACACATACGTGAACTCCATACAGTACTTCCCTCTAAAATAAGTCCCAACAGAAATGACGTACATTTAGAGGAAAGTATAAATCATCATGAAAGCAAATGTTTACCCTCGCGGTCATTACACCGAGTCAGCTGAGCGCTCCCCACCAACAGACAAGCCACACTCTTAGATAACGAGCCTCTAACCCACTCAGACCAAGAAGGTGCAGTTTGACAACCACCCCTGGGGCTGCGGAGGTAGCTCGTGGCAGAGTTCTTACCTAGGACATGCCAGGCACAGGGTTCCATCCCCAGAACCTCAAAACAGTAACAACCAGGACTTATGCCCATGTAAGCGCCTAACAGAGCCACTGTGGTCCGAAAGACATGTGAACTTTCCAAAGAGAAGACCACTCCCATGTACGGCAGGATCTCCTGGCTGCCAACCATGCACACTCAACTGCTTCTCAAGCTTTGCAGCTAAAGGAGAAACCTGGCTACAGATTATCTCCCCTCACACACACAATCACAACTTCTAACTGCAGGGACAGATGCTTAAAAATGTGCAGACATTAGGAAAATCAACTTTACTTTCTAAAGTTCACATTCCACACAGCCGGTAAACTTTCATCAACCTAGAAATAACTGATTAGCCAATCTTCCTGCAAAACCATTAAGAGATTCTGTTCTTCTGTAGCCAGGGCAATTTACAGAGGCTAATTTTAATCCTGTCACTACACCACTAATCCCAGGACTCCACAGAATTGTCCCCAAGTTTACATTGTGACAATAAGTGCTTTTACCCAGAATCCATTTACTCGTGGCTGCATTTTTTAAAGTTTTAGGAACAAGATTGCCTTCTTTGCCTTTAAAAAAAAAAAAAAAGCCATTTATGGAAAAAGTGGAAAAAGGAAGCCACTTGGCACCATGGCTGATGATGCTCTTCCCAATCATGGTGATTTAAATCACACCAGTGTTGCTCAAAGAGACCGATTATCATCATCATGCTAATGTCATGCTAAAGACATGGAAAGCGTGGAAATGATTCATCTAAATCTGGAGGGAATATGATCATCAACGAATGATGACATTTTCTCAAAATGGCATTAAAATGGGCTCTGTGTTACTGATAATATCAATATGAATCATGGGTCACCCCAGCAATGTGCATTCACACGGCTCTCTGAGCAACACCCAGACTACCCCCACTACCACCCTCCACTCCTAGTCCACAAAGGCCTTGCTGGGGGGGCACACACATGAGTGAACATAAATTTGTTTACTTCCTTCCTCAAAACAGGAAAAACAGTGTGATTAAGACTAGGCCCAGTGGTGCACACCTGGTAATCCCTGCGGCTCAGGAGGCTGAAGCAGGAGGATGGGAAGTTCAAAACCAGCCTCAGCAACATAGTTCCCTAAGCAACTCAGCAAGACTTTTCTCAAAATAAAAATTTAAAAAGGCTGGGCTGTGTCTCAGCGGTTAAGTGCCTCTAGGTTCAAACCCTAGCACAAAAAGAAAAAAAAAAAAAAAAAGACTAATAAAACCAAGTCAACAGGAAAGAGGCATCCAGAGGCAACTCCACAGCCAAAGGAGATAATACGAGATTGGCAGCAACTCCACAGCCAAAGGAGATGTTAGAGATTGAGGGTCCTCTGCAACGCTTCCTATTAATAAAGGACTGTATGAAGCCACGCGTGTGAATTAAATGCACTGAATTAAACACTTCAAACTCAACATGTGTAAACAAAGCATGTCCACACTGAAGCTCCATGAAACTATGACACAGGCACGTCTGATGGCAGATGCACCTTCCAGGGGGAAAGACGCCAAGTCTGAAGGGGAAAAGGCTCTACTTCTTAACTCCAAGTTAAAATCCCTGGCACAACCAGGAACAGAACAGTGATCCTCTCAGCTCAGCCCAACCTGGAGCTCTACTTGCAACCAGCAGAAGTCTCAGCCACTCCTACTGGCTCTCTTTTTCCTGAATTAACACAGTCACTCAACACTTACTAGCCAACAACTACCCACAAAAGTGACTTCAGGAAAAGAAGAGCATGAGACCTGCGTGCTCCCCTGAAGCTCCAGCTGACTGAGAAGCTGCTAAAGCCCCAGCAAACCCTCTGCACAACTCCCAACCCATCACTGGCTGCACTAAATTTCAAAGAACGTTCCTGAATGCCGAAATAAATCAAGGCCTAGCACAGTGCCTCGTCAGCTCACGCAATACAGGTTAAATGGTACCATATGGCAAAGACAGACACATGCTGCCCTTTGCTGAAACAAAGGACAGAGACTCCTAAACAAATGTCCCTTACTGACACATGTAAGAGCTGGAGACTGAAGAGCATCCCAGTGTCAATGACAGTGAAAGAAATTACTTATCAGCCATGAACCAAAAATTAAGGGTTTTAACAGAGAACCTCAATTTTTAAGTCTCGCTTATGTCCTGAAAGCTAACACCACGTTAATCTACACACATGTGAACAAGAAAAGAGCAGGAGAGCTGTGAGCAAAAGGCCGCGCTGACATCCCAGGCTGCGGGAAGCAGGGAGCCCAGTCTACCTGCTTCTCAAGGAAGAGATACCTGCTTCACTCTGCCTGGAAACAAGGAAACAGCTCCATCTTCCGTCCCACCCTCCCCTCCGCTGAGCACTGCCTCCACTTCGCAATCACACACACGGTTTATCTCAGCAAGTCAATTTTCTGACTAGTAAAAGCAATTCCTGACTACCAAAAAAGTAGTCACACACACAAAACACACAAAACCCTCACCAGAGAGAGAAAATTTCAGTCCATGTTTCTTTATTCTCCTGGGTTATGTCTTACTCTTTACTTGTGAAACATATTTACATGTTTGCTTTCTAAAAACAGTCAAAATTCTAATTTCTGTGATTTGTGATCTTTGGTACCATTTGGACTGAAGATTAAATGCCAGATCCCTTTTGGAAAGCTACTTTTAAAGCACGTTGAGAGCCACAAAATCACACTTCTCCGCAGTTTGCATGTGTGCATGGAAAGCGTTGCACACTGCACACAAGCACGACAGCTCTGGCCCTGGCAGTGGAGGCTACAGCTGCTCCCATCACGTGTGGCCAGATGCAGGGCATAAAGAATGAAAAATGGACAGTTGCAACTGCTGACTGCCACCAGCTCACAGGAAATACTCTCCACACCTCCACAGGCAGTTCAGCCTGTTAATATACCGTTCCTGTGGCTTCCTAGGTCATGCGCCCAAACTGCACCTCCCCAAACCAGAAAAGCAATCTCAAAGATGCCTTTTAAAGCCTGGGACGAGACATTCCAAATTCACAGTAAGTCTTTCTTTATTCTTCTTCCCATGATGCTGATTGTATTAATAGATTCTTCACAAATGGAAAGAAACACTAGATGTGATTCCTTTCTTGAAATAGACTTACAACAACTTTCCAAAATTCCTAAAAATTCAAAGATAATATAGCCTCCAAAGATAACCTCACCTGACCACTCCAGGCAGAGGTCACTCCTCTAAAGAAATGTTCCACCTCCCCCACTTCAAACTCAGTTGTTCCCAGGACAAGAAAGAACAGAGGCCAGGGCTGGATGTGGACATGCTGTCTCCTCCACTGCCCTCAGATACACTCAAGCCCTAGGCAGGCTGCTGCCTGCACACTGGGCCAGTCGCGGGTAGGGGCCGCCTGGAGAGGACAGGAGGGGGATGGCCCAAAGGGAGCCCAAACAACAGTCAATCCCCACTGGCAGCACTGGCTGGTCCCCACACTCGCCCTCCCAGGACCTCCATCTTCCTCCCGGCTGGAGCACCCGGACAACTCTCCCAACCGCCACCTACTTACACTTCACAGAAGACCCACATCAGGATGCCGCAGCTCACTGGACAAGGCCGACTGAAAGGGGATGCAGCTCCCCACAAGAGTGGAAGGGCCGCTGCCCAGCTGCCTGGCCCTGAGAGCTGAACACAGTCATAAAGTCTTCCACACACCAGCCTCGCCAGTTCTGGAAGCCAAGGCCCAGGTGTCCAGCCCAAGCAGCCCAGTGCAGGCCCTTGTGTGAGTGGCCGTGGGGCGATGAACAAATCAGGGCGCAGAGACAAAGCCCACATCCAGCCCCATGTGTGGTGCACTGACCCCTGGCACTTCCTCGTGCAGGCAGGAAGGTGAGAGTTAACTGGACTCTTCCACCGCTGCCAGCCTTCGGAGGGGAGGGATTAGGCTGCAAAGCTCGCATCACTGAAAGGACTCACTGTGCCAGAACAGCCTCTCCAGGCACCGAGGTATACACACTCACAGCATGGGCGACGCCAGCTTCGCGAAGGAATGCTACTCCCGAGCTGAGATATTTATCATGTAGATATCTAATCCAACAAATTTAGGTTTCTTCTTGCTTTCTTCCCTTAATCCTATTAATTACGACTAAATCTCGTCTATCACAAAGTTGGACGGCTCTGGATAAATTTGGCCTTCTAGAAACCAAAGAGAAAGCTGATATGCAAGTCCTGCACTCAACAGCAATGCCTTCATCAGTCAGAAACCTGCTATATTATAAGAAAAACACCACTTGCAATCAGATAACTAACACATGGCCGCAAGTCCCTTTCTCCTCAGTCAAAAGTAGAATACACACAGGACGGCACAATGTCCCCAGGGCCCAAACAAGCACTGGTAAGAGGAGAGCACAGGCCGGCTCCCTCCAGCCAGGGTAATCAGCTTATATTTCAGCTTCCTATTTCCCTTAATGCCTATTTCCATGGCATTAAGGTAAAATGCCGCTGAAACTCTAAACACAACTCAGTCAGACTTACAGCCACTCCCACAAAATTCTTTTTCTAAGATTCTTTGTGATAAATTATGAGTAAGACCAATATGGATCCTGGAAAAATTAATAAATAAAAACCCACAACAACCCCATAACCTGAGTCCTGGCTTTCAGGAAAGATCTAAGACTAAACTCTACTTAAATCACCAGATCGCACTTTCCTTTTTTGCCCATTTGGGAAGACTGGAAGCATCCGTTAGAGTATTCCCCGCTTCAAAGTATTCCTTAAAGAATCTCCTTCTCTTTTCACATAAATGTTGCTAAACTTAATCGCATCAAATGCTTTACTTAAAAAGCCCAAATTATCTTCTCTTTGGACTCAGGTAAGAGGAGTTAAAAGTTTCATTTATGGAAGTAGAGACGATGTGCATTTAACACTGTGACCTGTTTTACAAGAGCTCCCTCACTCAGCTTACTTGATTGGGGTCTCTGGAACATCTTATAAAATCAGAAATGTAAGACTTTGGCATTCCAAGGAGGGAAAAATCAATCTCTAAATCAGTTACTTTGAAAAGCTGCAGTGCTAAAACACTCTGATGTAAACCATTCGTGGGACATCAGTAATTAATTTCAGGTATACATCCCAAAGTTAAAGTTCTTGACCCTAGAATGTTTCAGTATATTAGCCTATTTGGAAAGACTTCTGATAAAAGCTTTCAGAAATACAAATAAGCAAATCTCCCTTCCCTCTATTCACTATTAAAAACAATGAGATGCTACCAAATACGCTACTTTGGTGTTCTGTTTCATTTCAGATAGGAATGTCCACTTCTCTTGGTTAGTTTTATTACAGATCATTGGCACTGCTATTCTTTTAGAATGTTAATGTATTCTGGATGTTTCAATATATTCAAATTAACCAAGCACACAAAAAAATCACACTAATAAACTAGAGAAATATTATACACATCTGTATCTTAACACATCAAAATTCTAACTCAGTTACAAAAATACTTACCAAGCTGCTTATCCTAGAACCCATTCTAGAGGGCTATAGGGTCACTCTGGTGAAACTAAAGATGTCCTCCTCCTGTGACCCAACTGTGAACACCCCTGACACCAGGCCAAGCTGCTCAACTGCTTTCTTCATTTTACTAAGGGGGAAAGGGGGCCCTCAAAGTCATACACAATAGTGGTGTGTCATATATTTAACCGTGGCCAGTCTGTGTAAATAAGAATGCAGCTATTTTGTGGCCACAATTAAAGACTGCAAGAAAAAACAGAAACAAATGATAATATGAGCTCTTTTCTTAACATGGCAGTAGCAAGTATCCTATCAAATAGCAAGCATGCCTAGTTCCTTAAAGTAACACATTCCTAAACCAAAATGCTTCCATCATAACAGGGTGGTTTGCACCATGATCTCGAAAACATCCTGTTGGGGGGCTCTCCACTTTGTTTCTACTCCAGTCAACGCACATCTCTCAATTTTTAAGTCACCTTTAGTCAAGATTAGAGACTTAATGGCAGGTTCAAGGGACATGTTTTATGTTTAATTAAGACCTCGTCTAAAGTTCCTCTGTGACTCGCTGGTTAAGTGAGTGCTCTAGGGGTCCAAGCGCTCTGTCCTTTGTTATGCAGTGGACACCCCTGAAGGCTCCATTGAGCCCACAGGCACTTCGGGGGCTTCTAGAAACAGCTCAGAACCTACTCCGGCCTCCTTATCGCCAGACACCGACTGGGTCGGACACAAACCCAACACGCAGCAGCCCCTCGTCAAGATGCCCAAGACCAGGTGCCCACCGACCGCTCCCGCCCCAAACGTGCGCCCATTCCGCGCAGGACCCAACTCAGGTGGGAAGACTTATGTAACCTCCTCGGGGGGCCACGCCTTTCCCACCGCCCCACCTCCCCCAGAACAAAGTGAAGTTTAAAATAGAAACCAATTACCTGGTCTCGGCCGCCTCTGCCCCGGAGCCAGCCGCGCCGCCNCTCGGGGTGGGGGCGTGGGCCGGGCACCAACTCGTAATGGAGTTGGACGTTTCCGGAGCCATAGCGACGAAGGGCGCTTGGGGCCACCGATGGACCCTCGAGGTGATCTCGGCGCGGCCTGGCACAGACACACCCGGTGTGGATCAGGCCCCTCTTCAAAGAGGGAGGCCCTTGGGTCCTTAACCGATCATTGCATTAACACCAACCGGAGTGTACAGAAGAACAGCTCCCCACCGGACTCCCCCAAAGACACAGCGTCTTACAAGCAGAAGCTAAGTGGACCCGTCCATGCACTTCCTGAGGCGCGGGCTACATCAACCCCACAGCACTGCCAATATTCCTGGGAAATCGCTGCAGACCGTAGGAAGCACTGGGGTAGCCCGTGACGCCACCCATGAATACGCGCATTGTGCGGAGCAGATGCGGCCAGAGCGCAACATTCATAAGTGGGGTGGGCAGCAGAACTTTCACTGACCATAAGCAGTTCACATTCTAGAATTTGCCATGGGCTGAGTATCAACTTCCAGTGAGAAAAATAAAATCTGAAGTTGGAAGATAACATACTGCCGTTCACTTTTCAACGGAGTTAACATCTGTTTCAACAATCCGCTTTCTCTGTACCCTTTTCTCGCGGCGAGTGGGCTCCACCACGCAGACCCCAAATGCGCCAGGGCGCGCCTGACTGGAAACAACCAGCCGGATGGAGCTGCACATTTCGATTCCTCAATTGCTAAGAAGCATAATCATATCTTCCTCTTTTCCCCTTCTGCAGGTTTCAACTTGAATCCAAAAGTACCTCTAATGCCCATTCTTCATAGGAGGGCGTTCGAAGGGGGCAGAGTCTCCACATAGGACTGCTGTGTGCGCGTTTAGGTGGACAGACTTAGATAAACGCGTGTCCACGTCTAAATCACACATCTGTGCAAATGCAGGAACCTGCGGATGCGCGGGTCTGGTCGTATTTAGTGTGCAGACACACGGGCGCATGCACACGCGCGCGTGCGCGCGCTCACACACACTCACATCCCAAATTACCTCCGGGATGGAGAAAATCGCTTCGGATTGGCCAACAGAGCCGTCACTCACACCCAGGGGGCAGGGAGACTTCGGAGGCAGTTTCTTTTCTCCCTACCGTCTCATTTAATGTTAAAACAACAGGCAGACCCTGAAAGTTAGCCATCTACGCAGGGAGTCTGCCTCCTTCAAGGCGGGGAGCATCAAACGGTCTCTTACTTAAATATATCTCATACTTTCACAATGGTCGAAAAGGGAAATTAGCAGTCGGGTGAGGCAGCTCCATGTAAGGAGGAGGGGGTCATCCGGGAGGGGTGGACGCCTGTGAAGAGTTGTTCTCACACCCAGAAAGGACTTTGACCTTTCATTGATTTAGAAATTTAAAAAATAAAATGTTTTTCACAGGTCAGATTATAACACACGCTCATCCCTAATTTTTTAGCTCATTATTTTATTTTTATTATTTAAGCATGCGCCACAATCATGCTTCCTTAAGAAAGAACTGACCTATTTTTGGCTGGAGATGAACGACCATGTTAACAGATGTTAATCTTGTAATCTGTTTTTCCCGTAAGCACTTTACATACCCGGGTTTCAGACCTTAAAAATAACATCTTTTCCAAAAAGACCTGACGTCACAATTCACAGTGAAAAATCACACTCCCTCTTCCAATTTTTTTCCCTGCAATGATTTCAAAGACATTAAATCTTTTTCACTTTATAAATGCTGATTTGTTCTGCCTCAACTCCCACAGGCTTTTATTTGCATTTCAAATTCCACAGGTTACACCAGTCGCCTTTTCAAAAAATGTAAACCAACAATGAAGCAGCAAATGGCTTTTTGTGCATCTGGATTAAATAAGGCACAGAATGAATATGTTTTAAAAGAGGGCTGTGCAAGTTGATCTTTGCACACCCGGAGACCAAGTGACTCTTTATCAGTAAGCCAGCGGAATGAGTGAGATACAAACACAGCCCCGGAGCTCCTGGGCTGATCCTGGTCTGCTGCAGGAAGCTTATTAATCCAGTAATAAATGGGGCTGACTTACAGACCCACATTTTTCGTGTAAAAGGCTGGTTCTCTTGGGTCTCTAATTGCAGCGATCCACTAGCTTCCTAGGTCACAACGCCCGATTGTCACCACACACCAACCTTCCTCCATAAACCGCTGGTTTAAATACCCCACTCGGCTGGCTTTTAAACTTATTCATAACAAAGTTTCTTTAAAACTTGACGAGGTGGTTAAATCTAAACACCGATCGTAACTATTCTCCCTGAAAATGGCAGAGAAGGTGTCTTTCCAACCCCCGCCCCCACCCCGCCAACGCACATCCCACTGCACCCTTCTCTTACACACCCGTGTGTGTGTGTGTGTGTGTGTGTATCGCCATCGATATTCCCCTACCCCCACCCCCCACCCTTCTCCGACCTCAGCAAGACTCGGCTCCTCTCCGAGGAGTCCCTGCCCCCCAGGTCCCTTCCCCACCCCACTCGGAGTCACCGAGAGAAGCTCGCCCCCGCCCCC
>NW_025999991.1:9011744-9059804 GCF_001458135.2 Marmota marmota marmota
GTGCGGTGCAGGGAGGGGGCCTGACGCCCCCCGCCCGGCGCAGGCCCCAGGCTTCCCCCAGCCCGGGAATGGTCTGCCCTGTAGGAAACGCACACGCTCCACTATTGTCTCATCAGCACAAAGTTCTGCCACACTGCGGAGAAAGTCTGGAGGCTCACGATGACTCAGACGCAGATAATTCTTCCCCTAATCGCACTGAATCACGATCCCAGCGGCTAGTGGTCGCCCCCTCTTCTCAAGGTCTCAGGCTGCCGCAGCTCGGGTTCCTGGAGGCTGTTTACGCGCGCACACACACGCACGCATCCATACGTGCAGACGTGCTCAGGATGCAGGTCCAGCCGGCTCACGCACCTGGGCACTGAGCCTCAAGCCAGATCTAAACCTGGAGACCCTTCCTGTGGTCCCAGATTTGTGTGCGTTCCTGAACTTCCTGAGGAGTGTTTCTGGAAGTTCGGATGCAGAGTATCAATACACGAAGTCCCAAATCGAGAGAGCCAAGGGTATGCTGCAAAGAGAACAGCTGCTCTGCTGAGTGGAGCTTGAACGCGATTGTCACTGTTGCTGTTTACTCGTATCCTTGAAAGTTCATCTCGTTTTGCTTTTGTTCTTAAAACTTCATTTCTTCGCCTCAACTACTCTACGTGGGACGTAGTTAGTTACCATAAATTGAGTCTGGGAATACAAATCCTAATTTAACTCCAAAGAGCTTTAATGGTACTTGGCAGGGAGGGGCTGGAGGGGGGGAGGGGAGTTGGAAGCGGAGGGGGGAGGGGCCGGGCAGCGCGCCCCGCGATCCGCGGTGACGTAGGCCAGGGGAGCCGTGGCCTGCGGAGGGGCAATACTATCTTCTCCCACCAGGCTCTTGGCCATATTGTTCTGCTTTTCCGCGTGATAACTCCGCAGTGGAGGTGGATTCTGGCCAAGACGCCAACGTGGCTCTGCTTAACAATCGGCGCCGCAATCCGGGCGGTTACCTTTCGCCGTGGCATTTCTCAATGCCCAGCGCTCGCTGCTCTGCTCGTGCAGTCCAGCCCTCCCCAGCTAGTGGCATTTACAACGGAAACTCCTTCAATATAGACGAGCTGCAAAGGGCGGTTGTTGTGCCCTGGCGGAGCTGGAAGTCGGCGCGGGGCCGTTCTGCCTGTGTGAGGTTCCCACGTGCGAGTGTGCTTCACGGGAGGAGAGGGGCGCAGAGGAGGGAAGAAGATGACGAGGAAGGATGCGCAGATCATGAAATGTAAGCGCGGCGCGACTGACGATCAGCACCAATTTGGAGAGCAGGCATGTTAAAGGTCATGGACAATTGTTGCTGGTTTCAGCCTGCGTGCCTAAGTGGGGTGTATTCTTGAGCAATCCCATTTAAGTCTGATTCACTGAAAAGTATTGAAGTGCCCACAATTCATCACAATACACAGTGAAAACTCACAAACGAAAGTGTTGCCCAATTCAACTATTAACATATAAGTAAGTAGCATGTGTAGACATTACATGTGTGTTATGTACTCTACAACAGACTAACATTCTCATGCCATGAATTTTAACAATTTGGGGTAGTATTTTGAAATGGATGAGTCGGTGTAGATCTACTACATTCATCTGCATTCTTGGGTCAAATTTCAGACTACAGTGATGCACTAATAATTTCCATGTGTTGAAAATCCACATGTTAGATCAACAAATGGTAAGCAAACTTCCATACTGCACATAGTATTGTAAAACCTCCATGGCTTCCCTCTTCTCGCCTGGGTAGGGCCCTTCTTAACCCATCCACGTGATTTCACTAAGGGCTTTGTCTGTCACTAGGATATTGTGCTTTTAAACGTTCTGATTTCCTTTCTTCCACATTTCTCTACGATGCACACAAAGTCTGAGAATGTAATGTGATGGATGAGCAAGAGTCAAATTCTGGTGCCCCTGATACAAGCAGAGAAAAGGGCAGCCCCACTTTGTTACTAAGTTGAAGTGTATTTATATCAGTTGTAGCAAAGTTCTGACCTTTGTTTACTGATAGAACACCACTCCCATCTTGTTCTAGACACCAAAAACAGGTATGAAAATTTAATAGCCCATGTGTTCCCATGCTATTCCTATGGCATAGATAGCATTGCCAAAATTTCAACTGTTTAATAGCTTCAAACATATGCAGTAGCCATGAGAGATCCAGGACCCTTTCTACACATAATACAAGGCCCTGGGTTCCCTAGGAGTGCGTCTTCTATTTTGAAATCTTTAGGTATATGATAGTCCTTGGGCAGAGCAAAGTCAGCAGTATTCATGGTTGGTTTTTGGATATTTATAGCATAATAACAGACAGTAATTCTGGATGATGAAATGGATGGGGGAAGAAAACACTTTCCCTTGCCATTGCCTAATGAATTATTTGCTCAGCATTTGGGACTCTGCTCCTTCCAGCAATTTGATGAGGTAACCTTCAGTGATTGGAAACATTTCGATAAGAACAGCTCTCGAGGGATTCTAGTAAAGAATAGCTAAGAGTAAAAAACAAACAAAAGGCAAAAAGAACCCTCCCCCCAGAAAGGCCCTGCCTGTATCAAAGACTGAATGGAAACTGCCACAGTGGGGCAGGAAGTCCAAGGAAGGTGCCCGCTGCCCACGCAGGTCAGTGCACTCCTTAGCAGTGAGCCCTGCCTAGTTCTCGTGAATTTATTAGTGTCTTCTAAATTACATCTCAGAAAGGAGAATGACATGTCCCTTTCTGTCTTTCACTCTCCCAACTAATGTGAATTCACACATCCCTGAGGGGATTAGGGACAAATTTGATTTAAGTTGTCAACAAGTGTTCCTAGGTGGAGGGAGAGTGAGAAACAGGATTATGTTGTCTGGATTTCACATATAAATGAAATTGGCCATTTAATTCCTGATATTTCAAAAATCAACGCTTCTTTTCTAAAATCTTTGCCTTCCATGCAGCCTCAAAACTCAGAGCCAGGCATAATCCCAGTAGCTCAGAAGGCAACTCAGTGAGCTCTTAAGCAACTTGGTGGGACCCTGACTCACAACAAAAAGTAAAAAAGGCTGGGGATGTAGCTCAGTGGTAAAACACCTCTGGGTTGGAGACCCAGTACCCTCCTGCAAAAAAAAAAAAAAAAACAACTCTGACTACTGTATTGAGAAACACAGGGAAGGAAGCCTAGCACACGAGCTTGGGTGCCCTCATAGGGAGCTGAACACATGGCAGTCCCTCCGAGGCTGGTGAGGCTGGCTACAACGTTGTGATAACACTGTGAGAGTCCTCTGTGTAGTGATTTCAGCCTCCTGGAACCTGAAGTTAACTCACAGAATATTTGGAATCTTGATTTGGAAGCTATCTCAGTTCCATGTCTTTCCTTTCACTCTGCAGGCGATGGACTGTCGTAGTCGTGAAATCGGTAACATGCATCTCTCACACACATCACCTCTTATGAAACTGTGCCAGAATCTTCATGTTGGCACCAAGAAGCTTGCCAAGGGGCCTTCTCTTGGGATTTACGTACAGGACAAGTCAGGGTCCAGCTGCTGTGGTTTGACTTAGGGTTGGGACTTTCATGTTCTTTGTAGTAGTTGTGGAAATTGGTTTATCTCTCTGCAGAAGGGAGTCTGAAGCTACCTTCAGAGGTAGCCACCTGAAGATTCTGTGCAAAATGTATCCCTTTGCTGGAATGAAATACCTTGCTCCTTTTTCCCCATGGTGAAAATCATAAGAATTTTCCCAGAGAATCAGCATTTTTAACAATCTGTCCTTGTTTTCAATATAGAAAAAAAAAACTGCATGACAACACACCATTCTTACTGCAGCGCAGGTTTTCTTTTACTGATTCAAGCAACGACATCACATTTTCTCACCATTTGCAGTTTTTGGTAACTCCATCAGGACTTCACAGCAGGTAGACAACCCTCAAATCTGTTCTTAATTTCAACTTAAGTAAAAGACTCTCAGCAACAGCTGCCTTCAGAATAACTGGTACAGAATTCCACAGATGTGGTTCATAATAGTTTAAAGAATAAAAGGAACTAGGCCCCAGAGCAGAATTCACTTAAGGAGAGACAAATTCAATAAGGATTTCTCTTTTGAAAGATTTCCCATGTCCGGGAAGAGAGGGGCCTGTTTCCCTTACTCCCTTTTCTCAGAGTCCTCCATTATATGAATTACTTTACCGACGGGTTGTGACCTGTTAACGCCCCACGTTTACAACAGCAAGACCACGGGCTCCCTCAGCCCTCCCGGCTCATGGTGTCTCCCCAGCATCACTGAGCGTGTGTGCACATTTATTTAAACTTTTCTAACAGAACTGAGCGAGAACAGATGAGGGAACCAGCAACCTGTCTTCCGCCTGCCACGAGGCCAACCGGGAAGACGTGCTGAAGACTTTCGCGTGAAATCACACGGACACATGCAGGCCAGCTTGAAGGAGGGCAGAAGGGCTCTTCGGAAGCTTGGTGGGGTCAGAGATGAAAGGACAGGAGTGATTGGGTGAGGATGGGTGGTCATGAGCAGGGAGTCAAACACCGTCAGTGGAGAGGCTAGGAACCATTTAGGGAAGGACTTTTTTTTTTTTTTTTTTTTTTTTTTGTGGTGCTGGGGATTGAAATTGAACCCAGTGCCTTGTGTACGTGAGGCAAGCACTCTACCAACTGAGCTATATCCCCAGACCTTGGACTTTTTTAATACACATAACAAAATGTACCATTTTAACCATTTTAAACTATACAATTCAGCATCATTAGGTACTTTCACAAAGAACTTCATCATTCCAAACAAGCTGCACCTTAAACACCACCTTCCTGCTCTCCATCCCCTGCCCCTGGGGTCCAGGGGAGCTCTCCCTTCCATCTTCCTTCTGTGAGTTTTACGATTCTAGACCTCACATAAGTGAACTCCGACAGCACTTGTCCTGGCGTAACTGGCCCAGCATCATTTCACTCAGGATGACCTCCTCAAGGTTCACCCATGTTATAGGAAGTAACTGGACACACACACACACACACACACACACACTTTTTTCCCCTTGAGACAGCATCTGGCTGGGTTACCCAGGCTAGTCTCTAACTCTCAGTCCTCTCACCCCAGCCTCTCCAGTAGCTGGGATCATGGGTGTGTGCCACCTCACTCAGCAGCTGATGAAATTTTGCCTCCTTTAAAAAAAACCAGAAGTGTGCTAGGCGCACAGCTCAGCAGTAGACCACTTGCCTTGTACGTGTGATGCCCTGGAGTTAACCCAGAGCACTGCATAAAAAAGAGGCAGATTATAAATGGAAGCAAGAGCTCCCCCCCTCCAATAAAAAGAAAAAGAAAAAAAAATCCTTATAATCTAGGCACTGAGGCAGGAGGATCACAAGCTCATGGCGTCTCAGCAACTTAGTGACACCCTGTCTCAACATAAAAAAAAAAATTTTTAAAGAACTGGGGCCTATCACTCAGTGCTAAAGCATCCTGGGTTCAATTTCCAGTACCAATGAAAAACAAGCAAGCAAACAAAGACCTTATTAATGGAATAGCTATAATCTCACCAAAAATAATCCTCAAGATTTTTTCTGCTGCTCCCTGAAATGGTTGGTTCCTTATCCAGCTGCTCAGCGGATGCCCACCTTACTTCAGGGTTCAGCAGAGATCTGATAAGCCCCACTTTCTTCCCTGGTGGAAGCCAGCACTTGGGTAACCGCGTGGAGCCAGCCTGAGCCAGGCTTTGAGATGAGTCTCTCCAGGTAGCATTTCAGAATTCATCCATGACTTACCACCAAAAAGCAAAACCAAAAAAAAAAAAAAAAAAGGAAACAAGATGTCAAGGCATATTTAAAAATCAGAAAATGAAGGTCAATGTAGAGAAATAGAAGAGCTGATCTGCCCTGCACTGGAGCCCGGCTGGTCAGTGCAGAGCCTCCTCCAAGACCATGGGTCTCTTTGGAAACTGGTGCAGGCCAGGTCTCAGAGGCCACGTGTGGGTGTCCTTTGGGAAGCAGGTCCCCAGTGTGCCACAACAGATGGGAGCCAAGTGCCGGCGTGGAGTTTTGTCAAGAGACTGGTGGTTTGATCTCCAGTTCTGCAGCTGGTTGCAGGGTCTCACAATGGCTGTGCTTCTGTGTTAGGGTGAGGAAATGCTGTTCGATTGTTAAACAGTCTCACACCAAAAAAATCAAACATGTCACACAGGCAATCGTCATGTAGAGAGGGTCATGACAAACATTCAACAGAGCCTTCAAGTGGCGGTGTCCCACGACAGTCATTCATTCACCCCACACTGACTGCTAGGCACCAGATCCAGTGCTCATTTTAAAAAGAATTTATTAAATGCTTCCATGTGGTATCTGTGTAAGAGCTGGTATTTCATGTCACTTGCTACGTCACAGTAGTCCGTCACGAAAAAGCCACACTCATTCCATGTGAGGGATGCAGAAGGAGAGGCTCTGAGTTCACGGCCGGCCCAGGGCAAAGAGACAGTTGTGGCAGGATTGGGGGCTGGAGGCAGGGGCCTGGGCCATGGCAGGCTCTTGAAGGCAGCGGAGACACAGCCGGCACTGCGAGGGTGACCCTACAGACACCATCTCCTTGCCATAGGTGTGGAACCAGCTCTCATGCCATTCACTGCCCAGCTGCAACACATAGGTCACATGCCTCGTCTGATTCTCTTCATCACCCACATGGGCATCTATCACTGTCCACCAAGTGCTACTGCCTTCCACACACCCGCTGTGCAATACACATCTGTGCCAGAGCGCCCACTAGCTGGTAGAGACACAATCTCTGTGCAAGTCTTTTTCGCTGGGCACCATGGCCACACATATAATCCCAGCCACTCGGGTGGCTGAGTCAGGAGGATTGCAAGTTCAAGGTCAGCCTCAGCATCTTAGCAAGACCCTAAGCATCTTAGCAAGACTGAGTCTCAGAATAAAGATAAAAAGGGCTGGGACAAGGCTCAGTGGTAGAACACATGTGGGTTCAATCCCTAGTGCAAAAATGGAAGAAAGAAAATCTTTTTCATTTAGTTTCTCAAAGGATTCGAGTTGACTTTTAAAAACAAAACAAAATACAAAAGGATCATATACCAGTGAGAGGAATCAGGTCAAGAAAATGGGAGAAGAAAATTGGTGAACTCAGGGCCATGTAAGCCCAGTCTGACTCAGCACAAGCACATGGGTTGCGTGTTCCCTGTCCTATGATTGTTACAGATGGCAGAATTTGCCTCTGAGCTTCCTGGTATTCAAAGCAAAGAGGGAAGCACTATTCTTTACAAGACCTGTACTGTGTGTAGAATGAGAATGTAATAGACTATATTCCCAGCAATACTGTTACAAAAGAAAAAAAACCTGGCAGTGTTCCTCATTCCAGTTTGGAAGCAAAACAAGCAACCTATAATTCAATAATAATTCATACTAATTATCTCATCTAACAAGTGAGAATCACACAGCTACTAGGCACAAGGAAAGTGAGAATCACAAAGTTGTTTCCATGGGAGTCAAGGGTGGTGTGTTTTCTCCCGTATGTGGAAGCCGAAGAGAAAAAGGGGAGGAAGGGGATTTCCATGACAGTAGAGGGGAGACCAGTGGAGCAGTGGATGGAGACTGGGGAAGGGGGACGGGAAGGTGAAGTACTGGACAGACGGCGCCATGAGTGCACCATGAACCTAGCACAGTGAACCTGCCGCCTGTGTACTCACACGTTCCAATAAAAAAATAAGAAGTGCAGGTGTTCTCGCGGTACCTCAGGGTGGACAAAGGTGAGTTCTCTAATGACAGAGACCCCCGAGCCCTGACACTATGTAGTCCCTGGTATTGTCGATACCCTGAGTTGTCTGTCAGTTAGGACATGGTGGCCAAGCGTCAGGAGGTGTGCGCATGCTGTCCCCCTGCGGTAACACCCATGGAGTGAGGTCGTTTCTGGAGTCGCTCCTCCTTTTCTTCATGAGTTTTTATATTTTGTTTCAAAGACTGTCATTCACAGGTATCATCATGCTTAGCAGAATCTCGGAATCCCTTGAGCGCAGACATTTACAGACTTTCCTGTTGAGACCCAACAGAGATGTTCCCAGCATGCACAGAGCCTGCCCCTTCCTCCAAGGTGCCCTGCCCACTCATGCACGGGGGGAGACTTGAGGCCCTGTGGCCGAGCTCTGGTTCCCACAGACAGACAGGAGCTGGAGGCCACACCCTGCTTTTTCCTGTGGAAGTCCAGGGCTGACGAGCTGGGCCTCTGTGACAAGGGGGCTTCCCGCCCAGCCCCTAGATTTGCCAACTCCTGGGGTGTGGGCTCCTTCAAGGCATCACAGTACCTACTGCCAGGGCAGGATTCAGACAAGCACTTCAACTACTTTATTTCCTGCAGCTTAAGCCCTCTGGCTTCTAGAAAGCCTTTATTTAAAATAAATACAGAAAAGATGTGTTACACTCTGATTCACGATACAATACAATCCTCCATTAAGTACCAAACACTGTTCAAACAAAGCTCATGGATGGACTGACAAATTTACAAAAGCCGGGGACCCCAGAGGAGGGGCTGCCTCCTGCCCACTCTCCCTGTGGTGCTGTGCAGGCTGCGTCCCCAGGGCCAGCAGAGGAGGGCTTGTCTTTCCTTCCCATGAGCCTCAGAGTCACACAGCTCTGTAAGTTCAGGTGTGTAAAAGTGAAAGGGGATGCTGAAACTCAGTGACTCTCTGCATGCCCGTTTTTCTAGAAGATAAACAGTCCTCCATGTTCAGGGTGGAGAAGACAGTACTCCGCCAGCCGCTCCCAACTCCTTGTTCTCAATCGCAACCGAGCTTTTTATCAGACTTCACCAGGATAGTGGCTTATAGACAAAACCAATAATGAACTTCAATTCCAGATCTTGCATTCTTTAAGAAGCATTGTTTTATTTTATTTTGTGATGTGGAGTGGTGGTGGGGGTTCAATCCAGGGCCTACATTGAGCTACACCCCCAGTTCCAGGAAACTCTATAACATGATTTTACTAACATTTCCAGTTGTAGGAAACTTTCATGTGGACAAAAAGCATCATTTGCAAAGCCATATTGGTAAAGCATCACCTAGGTGCTATAAACTACTCACCTTTTCAGTGCCAGGAAATGTCACCTTATTTTTAAGCACTGTGGCATGCTCACACACGCTTGTGCTAACATTTCTGATGAAACTGTCTTTTGAGTACCTACAACAGAAGAATTTTAAAAACTAAACTGCTTTACAAGAAACCTATGACTATACTATTTCCATTTCCTAATGTCTTTCTCTCCCCAGTATTGACTGTCATGCAATACAGCTGCCCGGTTTCTTGGTGTCCTAAATTACATGGAAGTTAATGGTGCCCCTCCACTCTGGGGGAACTCAGCAGGGAACAAGGCAAACCCTGCCCGTCTGCATGAGGGCGCTAGAGTGTGCATCTGGACTGTGGCCCCTGGCTGGGCCTTCAGGAGGCGGTGCCTGTGGAAGGCAGGTAAATCACTGGGGGTTTCCCCCAGGGGCACCGTGAGACCCTGGTCTCTCCTTTCTTTCTCTCTCTCTGGCAGCCATACAGTAAGCAGCTCCCTCTGCTAATGCTCCTACCATGGACTGAAACCTACAGAACTATGACCCAGAAGAAACCTTTCCTCTTTTTGAGTTCATGATCTCAAGTACTTGCTATAGGAACGGAAAGCTCACTAACACAGACTGTAAAATATTTGGTTACCTAAAGCTCTGAAGGAGAAAATATAGAAGACAGATAAAAGACAATTTCTGATTGAAAGTTTTAAAATGACATGTCCAAAAGTTTTTTCAGGGGTTGTGGGTGCAGCTTAGTCATAGAATGCTTACCTAGCATTTCTGAGGCCCTGGGTTTCACCCCCAGCATGGTGAAAGAAAGAGAGAAGGAGGGAGGGAGGGAGGAAGAGGGAAAGAGGGAAAGAGGAAGAGAGGAAGTTGTAAAAGCCGGTATTTACAGTATTTACTTCTGTGTTCAGAGACACCCCCCGCACCCCGTGTTCTACCTCAAATGTGTTTTAAGAATCACAGGTCTTAGTGCAGTGCCTAAACCCACCTGCCCCATTAGTACACTGGGGAGTGTCCCTCTGTCCCTGTGAGCTTCACACTGAGGTGTCTGGAATCAAATCAGGACAATGTCATGGACTTTTATTTTGCTCTGCATAGTTTCTAAATTTTCTGAGAAAATGGACTCTATAAAATTTTAATAAGAATGGTGAGTCTAGAAACAAGATTTTTGTCCCCAAATATAACAATGTCAAGCTGCAAATTTGTGAGGACTGTGCAGACTTAGCTTGTCTGCCAATGTCAAGTGCATGCATCATGAGGACAGCCTCCAAGTATGGAGTGATGTCCAGCAGCGGCTAGGAGGCCAAGGGACACCAGGAGCACAGTACAGTGTCAATGGAACCACAGGGCATGTGGCCCACAGTATTAACTTAGATGTAGCCAGGTACCCGGCATTGCCATGATAATGGTGAATATCCGTCACTAATGTGACCATTCTGAGCACAAGCAGAGGTAGTGTCATTCACACTCACCTTGAAGCCCTGGCTGGCCTGAGTCCCCTCATGAAGGCACAGGAGCCCGCAGGCCTCTGCAGAGATCTGGGACCTCTGGGCTCTCCATCTTGTCTAGGACCCTATGTGTAGGTCCCATGGCACTCTGTGATGGTGGAAAGGAGATGGCCTACAGGAAGGGCGGCTAGTGGCCGCTGCAGGGCTTAAGAGAGTGGCACGCTCAGACATGTTTGGAAGCTCGCTCCATCTTCAAGAGGAGAGAGATTGGAGGCAGAGAAACCATCAGGGCTAAGATATCACTGAACCTAGCATCAACCCTGAGATGCTTCCCCGCTGGGCAGAGCAAGAGATGCTGTCTGGAGGGCCCAAGCAAGGGTGAGGACTGGGAGCCCGAGACTAGTCCACTGGGAGAGGGAAGTGCTGCCGCCCACTGCAGAGGCCCTGGGCGTGGCCCACAGTGCTCCGTGGGATTCCAGGGAGTGGCAGCCAGATTGTGGGGAGATGGAAGAGGCCAGGGTAGAGGAGCCTGCTGGAGCCACTCGGGGCCGCCGAGGGTGGAAGGCAGTCCTCCTGCAGGTGCTGGCTGTCCCAGGAGGGGCTTATGCGCAGGTTCCAAGGAGCCTGGAGGCATCAGGGCAGGGGGACCATGTGTGGGAGTCGAGAGGAAAGATGGTCCCCAGGAGCCAGCAGCTCTAGGCTGCCACACTCCCTCAAAGAGCCACTCAAGGAGTCGCTTGACCTTGCTGTCGAGAGTGTCCTCCAAAACAACATTGTTGGAACTTACCGACAGGAATGGTATCCAGAGGCAGGGCCTTGGGCGACGATGAAGTGATAAGGTGGATGAGATTAGGGCCTTGCTGGAGCCGCGGCTCTGCGTCTGCCCTTCCCGTGTGTGAGAACAACACTGTGTCCTTCGTCCTCCTGTCCCTTCTGCATGTGAAGATGCACCAAGAGATCCCTCACAGAATCTGAAAGCCACTGCCTCAATCCTGGTCTTCCCAGCCAGCCTCGGAACTGAGAAAAAATATTGTTGATGAGATCACCCCCTGTGTGGCATTTTGTTATAGCAGCACGCACAGACGGGCACAATCCACAACCTGCACAAATGTCAGGACTGGCCCTATTCCTGTGCTGGGGTGTGACCCCTGCAGGGACAGAGGGAGGGTCTGGGTGCATACTGGTGCGGGGCAGACGCTTGGCGGCTGGTAGTGAGTTTTGCACATGGTTCAGTGGGAGCGACCAGTACGTCCATCCCTGAGCGGGCCCCACGGAACTCTCCACACAGGCCGCAGTCGGGGAGCCGCGGGACACAGCGCGAAGTGAAGCAGGCTGGAACCCTGCGGCCTCCCCTCGGAGAGCCAGAGGCCCATCCACGGAGGCTGGCTGGACAGTTCTGCTGGCCTTGGCAGGGACCTGGTGGGGGTGAGGACTGACGGAGAGGGGCTTTGTGGTAATGAAAACGTGGCACTGTGTCCAGGGACTGGTTGCACAAGACTGTGTGCCTGCCAAGTCACTTGAAATGCGCGAGAGTCCTCCCGCGTGTGACATGTTAAAATAAAGTTCTTCTTAAAAATAGCAATAACAATGGCTTCCTTAGTCTTATACAAAGGGAGATTCCATGTCTTGAAAGACAGTGCGCATCTTGCTGGGCACTGCTCAGGAGAGAGAGGACAGAAGAAGGAATGTCTTCTTGCCCTGACTGCATTACCAGCTGGGTGATTTCTGACAAGTCACTTCACTTCTCTGGGCTTTAGACAGCTCATCTGAAAATAATCCAGAAATAAATAGATCCTGCCACATTACAGTCCTGTGGTCCTGGTTGAACATGGATCTGTGTACACGCATATGTGGATGAGCGTGGTCATGAGAACAAAGCATACTCTATCTGCTTATTTTGAAATTCGTGACAACGTATAACTGTGGCTGTCTCGGGAGATGGACGTTGAGTTTCAGCCTTATATGCTTTTCAGTCCTTCCATAACAAGCATGTTTAACTTTATATTTGGAAGAATTTTTATAAAAACAAAGCGTGTGTTGCAGAGGACATAGAGCATTGGGTCTATAAATACAAATGCAAGCCATTGTCCTTCCCGGGGAGTGTGGCTACTTAAGCCCCTTGATGTTTTGATTCTTTTATGTAGAACTACGTTTGGCTTCAAGGTGCTGTCTGTTTTCAAATCGAGCGTAGACCTCAGCAGCTTGCGGCCACGCTCACAGTGTGGGACATGCTGACCCAGTTTGCATGGCCGGCAAGGGAGGAACCTGAGTGCCCCTTTCCCAGTAAAGGGGAAATAGAAAGGCACTAGATTCTGTGGTGCCGTGTGCAGAGCTCAGGTGCCTACAGGTGCCTGGACTAAGACCCTGCGGCCCTTGAGGTACCAGGAAGGAAGGGGTGGAGTGGCAAAGGGCTCCTTTTTACCTCAGATTCCAGGCCAGCAAAGTGCCACCAAATGCCTGTGGCTAAATGGAAAAAAGTCCTCTTAACTGAGGGCCTTCTATGTGTCAAGTAGCAGGGTATGTCCTTGAGTGTTCTAAGATGTGAATAAACAGCTGAAGATCCAAGGTCTGATGGTGTGTTTTCAGGGACATCAAACCCACCTGCATGTGCCACCAGGTGTGTGCCTGTTATGACTGACAACCAATCTAGAGGTCACTCTGGACCTCAGAACACCCTGAGCAATGGGCTGCAAGTGGCCTTCACCCTAGGAAACACACAGAAGGGACCCAAGGTCAGCGTTAGTTCCTGTGCTGCTTGCTGTGTGCAGTTAGAGGCCACTGGCAGGACCTGAGGTGTCTCTGTGCTTCTAATTATTTCTAGCTTTGGGGCATGAGAGATGAGAAGAGGAGGAAACCAGAGAACCGGCACATGGTGTCAGGAGCACCCGTCTTGCTGGCTTCTCATGTCTTTGCTATTTAATTGTCTTGTTGTGTAAGTAAAGACAGGAAGTAAGTCGCCCCTGGCACAGTAGCAGCGCTGGGGTTCAGGTACCCAGATGTGCCCGGGTTGGGTCCCCGAGGATTCAGTTTGGGGCAACACTAAACAATGCTGTGCTTTCTGGGAAGAATACTCTCCATGTTTCAGAAGAAGCTTTGATAGCCCTGCATGAACATCCCCCTGTTAGTCATGGCTGCTTGGACCTGGACCTCTAACTCCGCGACCTTGTGCTGCCTCCGTGAATCTTTCCCAGCGTGCAGTCTTGAGAGGTGGGAAGGTGGCAGAAAGGAAAGACCCCCTGCACTGCTTCTGCCTGGCCCTGCGGGGCCCACCAGGCTGACCAGAACCTCTGCACGCACAGAGGGGAACCTGGTGCTGGGCCCTGGGCATCGGTGGCCCTTGTGGGAGACCCCAGGGCTTCAGCCCTTCTCCGGAGAAGGGCGGAGGAGAGTGCTCCCCTCTTAGGGGTGGGGTTGGACTCGCCCCCTCTGAATGCTTTTTTTTCCTTTTGGTTTTAAGGGTTTTTTTTTTTTCTTTTAATTTTTAGTTGTAGATGGACTCAATCCGTGTATTTTGTTCATTTAGTTTTTTTAGGTGGTCCTGAACCCAGTGCCCACATGTGCTAGGCAAGCACTCTACCACTGAGCCACAACCCCAGCCCAGTTTTTTTATTTTTATTTTTTAATTATTTATTTTTTTAGTCATACATGACAGCAGAATGTATTTTGACATATGATACATACATGGAATGTACATCCATCAGTCATATTGTCTGTTCTATTCTCTGCCCTTCCTATCCTCCCTACTCCTCCCCTCCTCTCCCCTCCTTTCTCTCTACCCAATCTAATGTGACACACTTTTTTTCTTTTTCTCATTACAACATCATACATGTATTCTGTATAACAATGAGGTTCTCCTTCCATCTTTTTAAGGTTTTTAAAATCCGTACATGTCTCTAAGGGACAGATCTTAAAAGAATATGGATGCAAAATGTGTGGGCGGCCCCCAAAGATGAAGCCCCTTGGCCCTGGTGTTCTCGAGACCTACTAGCCGAGACGCAGAAGGGGCTGGCTTTCGAGGGTGCTGCGAGCATTTTAAGTTTAAAGAAAAAAGCAGCCTTTCTGTGGCTCCGGTGAAGCAGGGACCCTGGGAGGGAACACGGAGGCTGGCAGGGCCCTCAGGGCTCCCACTGCTGCGGAGGGGGCTCCCCAGGGCGAGCACTGAGTCCCCTCTGCAGGGAAAGCTGGACAGAGGGAGGTTCCAAGCTCGGCCACTGGACTTGCCCATGGCCTTGCTGGGCTGGATTCTGCAGCCAGCACCTGTCAGGACTGTGTGCTGCGCTCGAGCACAGGGGGTGTGGTCCCTGCTTCAGCACAGGACAGCCTATCTTCTGTCGCTTCTCTAGAAGGACCTGGAAATCCTGATGAGCTTTACAAGAACATAAGTCAGACCGTAAGTCAGATGTTCCGGAGAATGTGCCGATTCCCTGTCCCAGTGCCAGTCTGTAGACAGCACATGATCGAATTTGTTGACAAACTTTACTTTTCCTCCTGCACTTTGAAAGTCAGGTTAAGGTTAAGGAAAGACCCACGTGTGCTATTTCAAAATAGAATCGACGGCAACCTCGGCTTTTATTGCTGTTTTCAATTTTATGTTTCCTTCTCCGTTTTTGTTTGGCCTGTGAAGATGATTATTTCAGTGGCGGTGTGCACATTTTTGAACAAACTATTTTAAATGGCTATTTGTATAAATCCTAAACTTAATGAGCTTAAGGGCAGCAGTGTTCCTTATTTGGACTGCCGTGGCCCACCCTTTCAAGGGGCATTAGCGGATCCCAGCTTTAAAAGCTTAATGAACAGGCACGTCCTACTTAGTGGCCGCCTCGTCACTGGAAGCTACAGTTAGGCCAAAGTCAGCATTTTTACTTATTTGATTTGCTGATTTCTCCATTACTTACACAGTCGCTGCTCATACTGGTTTATGTTGGAGTCACTAGAGAACATTATTTGGCCTGCCATGTTCTAGAAAGCTTAGCTTGGTCTCTCCTTCTGGGTTTTCTCAAACACAACAAAAAATGCAGACCATGGTCCTTTGGCCATGTGAAGCCTCGTCCTTCCCTCATCTCCCTTAGACGAGAGGGAACTGCAGGCCCAGCCGGGTTCATGCGGGAGGCACGCGCGTCCTGTGTTAACAGGACTTGGACAGCTGTCAGCCAGGGCCTTGCTTCAGGATTCCTCCCTAGAGACACCTGGGAGCAAATCAACTCCTTTGTTTTTATATTTAGTTGTTGATGAGCCTTTATTTACTTATTTATATGCAGTGCCGAGAATCAAACCCTCACACAAGCGCTCTACCACGCAGCCATATCCCCAGCCCTCGCAAATTGACTCTTAAAGCATCAGTCGGTGGTCTCTGGGGTTTGTGTGGCAGCTACTCTTGTGCTCAGTCGCCACCTTTGAGCTGAACACATGGCTTATCCTGAGAAACACCGGACTCCCGGAAGGCGTGGCTGCTGACTTCCTATAGTTAAAACACAGGAGCAGTGACGGCTTAATCTACAAATCAAGCATTCAGGATGAAAATTCAGCTTTCCTTCTACCCAACTAGCCTAACTCAAATGCTCTGTGGACAGAGGCGCCAGTGGTCTCCGCCTCAACCAGCAGCGCTCACAGTGCCATGAGGTCTCTAACCAGACTTTTTGGACAAAATAGAGATGATGAGGGAGAATACTCAGGAGAGTGGCGCATCTGTGTCCCACCAAGACTCCACTGTGACTCCAGAGCCATTAATGATTAACTCAAAGGCCCAGAGGCCTGGGCCTCAGCCTCAGACTGGAAAGCTGACGGTGGTGCTCTGCAGGGTTCAGGCCTCACAGTCGGCCTGTCCTCCTGGAACGAGAGGGACAGGCGACCTCAGGCTTCAGAGTCCCAGCCAGGAAGCACGGTGCCGTTCTGAGCAGCCTGGGGAGGTGGCTCTTTCCTGGGAACCAGGCACGGTCTCTGCCTTCCTTTAGTGCTTGAGCAAGTTCTGAGCAGATCCTAGACACCACCTGAGAGCTCTCACTCCCAGCCACGCACCTAGAAGTCATGTGTGAACACCCCATTATGCAGCTCCAAGCCATCAGGTATCTTTGGAACTAGAAAAAGCATTTTAAACTGTGATAGTCAAAAGAGCATATGTCTATGTCTGTTCCAAGAGCAGGGTCTGCCTTGCGAAGGCTCTGCTGCCTGGCCATGTCAGGGCTGACCTTCTCCTGGGGAATAAAGTTCCTTTCTTCCTTGAAGACAATTAGTGGCCCTTTTCAAGAAGCCACCTTCCTGTCACCTTGGTGGGTTCCAGGTGTCTTTGGTCAGTTTATGTACTGTAGCATGCAGGGTTGATTTGAAGCTCTATTTCACATCTTTATGTCGTTGGGCTTATTCTCTGGCTTCAGTAGCACGTGCTCCCTGTGCACATGTGTCCAGACAGCACCTGCCAGGAGGCCTGGATGGCCTGTCCTTGGCGTGAGCACACAGCCCCTCTTGGCAGCCAGGGGGTGACCATGACACGTCGAATGCCATCCTGCCACCCTGCAGCTCTCCACTGTGTCATGCTGGTGGCGGCGGGGAAAGCACAGTTGAGCTACTCGGGGACTTTGGTCAGAGCGGATTTCTTCCAAGCGACTCTAGGTATTTCAATGACAATGCCAACTTGAAAGGGTTCCACTGACTTCTAACATCAGAAGCCATACATTGTCGCTAGTCTTTGGGAAACAGAAGCCACATATGAGTCACCCTCACATGCCCTCCTTCCAGTGCATTCCAACAGCCAGCCAGGAGGCAGATGCATCTACAGATGTGGGTTTAAAGGAACATGGCATGACGCGAGGGACAGAAAACTGTCAGCACTGTGGGGCTCACTGGGACCTTCAAACCTCCCCTGGGTTTCCACCAGAGTCATCTGTATGTGGATACAGACTGGGCTCCCTATACTGACCACCCAGCCAGTGCTGAAGAGGGTCTGTTGGTGGGGTAGGGAGGGAGGGCTCAGCAGAGCAGACACAGGGACGCCCGTGGCTCCTGCACGGGCTCCTGCCGTGGCACCTGCAGGCGCAGCCCGCTTTCCTCTGAGGTGGGAGCCTGACTCCAGGGGTGCAGGTCGGTGCCCCTCGTCTGCTGCATGGTAGGTAGGGTCCAGGTGCTTCTCTGGAGCTTGTTTTTCTGTCTGCTTCATAAAGCAAGCACAGGGAGTGGCCTAGGAACCCAGGGACGTTGACGTGGAAGACCAGGCTCATGAGACCACATCGCAGACAGAAGAGCTGCCAGACTCTTCGTGAACGCAATGCAGATCATTTTAAAATCACATTATTCAAAATAACCCAAATGATCATTCCACATGGCCACAGTGACAAAATCTGGCCAAGTTACTGCCGCCCGTTTCCCTGATGGACACTCGTAGCTTCTATAATGCACATCTGAGATGCGAAAGCCAAGGTGGAGAGGTTGCCGGGTGGCCAGCAGCGGGTGTCTGAACCGGGCAATACCGAGCACCTGTCAGGCATCAGTGTCTCAGCTACGCTGTTGCATGCACCTCTGCTCAGGGTGTCTGAGGGCCACAGGCACGGGTGCTGTGGTCCGTCAGCAAGCCTCCTGAAGGCTTTGCCTGTTACGGAGGGGCCTCCAGAGGGACCACTTTGCACCGTCTCAAGGCCTGAGGTGCGTGGGAGCCCCAGGTCGTGAGAGGCAGCCTCTCAGACAGGAGCCCTGCTTCACTCAAGGTAGCAGATGTGCATCAGGACGAGCCCCCAAGTCTTCCTCCTGAGGAGGATGGATGCGCCCACGACAGGGCCGGATAGTACAAAACTAGAAAAGGAAACTCAAGTTGACTGTAGCATTTTCTTACCTGTGATTTCTACTACCTGGAAGCAACTTCTAAGGGAAGTTAAAAATGTTTGGCTTGGGCTGGGGATGTGGCTCAAGCGGTAGCGAGCTCGCCTGGCATGCGTGCGGCCTGGGTTCGATCCTCAGCACCACATACAAACAAAGATGTTGTGTCCGCCGAAAACTAAAAAATAAATATTAAAATTCTCTCTCTCACTCTCTCTTAAAAAAAAAAACAACAAAAAAAAAACAATGTTTGGCTCTTTTAAACCTAAATGGAAAATGGGGGTAGAAAACAGTCTTCGAAGATGAAAGAAAATGCTGCTTGTAAAAAAAAAAAAAAAAATCTCTGTCATCTATAATTCTATTGAATAAACATAAAAATATTAAGTGACTCCAAGACCTACAGACTGATATAATTTTACAATATCATTGAAAAGCTTGATGCAGGACCCCGGAAGCTATTATTCCCATGTTCTGTTGATGTGAGGGTGCTCCAGATGGCTGCGGGTTCTCCAGTCTCCTCATCAACTAGGATTGAGAGGATGGAGCACCCCCGGAGACCCTCACGTCATCAGAACATGGGAATAATGGGCAGATGCATTGACGGGCCATGAACACTGGGCGAGGAGGGCAAACACGATTTCCCAATCAGCCGTGGTCCACACACCAGACCATGGCCAGTGTATAGAGCACATTAACTAATACTTCAGGGGCTGGGGCCATGGCTCAGTTGGTAGAGTGCTTGTTTTGCATGCACAAGGCCCTGGGTTCAATCCCCAGTACCACACACACACACAAAAAGAAAGAATTAATACTTCAATATATCACTACCATGTATTGCAGATTGCATATGTAAAAAACCCCACTCACTTCTTGAAATGAAAATTTCCATTTACTTCTTTTTTATTTTTTTAGTTGTAGTTTTACACAATGCCTTTATTTTATTTGTTTACTTTTATGTGGTACTGAGGATCAAACCCAGGGCCTCACGTGTACTAGGCGAGCATTCTACCGCTGAGCCACAATCTCAATTCCTCCGTTTACTTCTTTAACAAATATTTGTGTATTCCAAATTTTTATCCCCCTGGAGACTGATCAGTGGTTCTTTAACCAAAAACAAACACACAATTAAAAAGAAAAAATACAAGAGATACTGAGAAAAGAAAAACTGAGAGGCCTGTACATCTGATACTCGGATGGTTAGATGGACAGGTTTGTTGTTTTAGAAACCATAATGGAGAACTGTGTGTCAGTGAGTTAATAATCTTGGAGAAATTTCCCCAAGAGTGGTGTCCTACAGTGTTACAGAGGACCGGTCAACACTCACCCCACCATGGACGTGGCGTAGGATCAGAGGGAAGTCAGGGCTTTCCGGGAGTCCTGGCTGGTGTTCACCCTGCTGCCTTCTCTGCTCAACAGTGAGACCGTGTTCTGGGATTAGGACAGTGATATTTTCATAAAAGGAGCACTGACCTCCCACACTTCCTCTGGGGGCATTCCCATGCTGACTCGGTCACACCAGGCGCAGTTTGGGGTAGGAGTGGGCCTGCTGGGCCTCTCACAGAGCCGAGGTCTGCTTGCATGGGCTGTTGGCCCTTTTACCTGTGGTCTGGTGTGGGAGACCAGGAGATGGGGCACCCCTCCCCAGCACCCAGCAGCATTTGTTTAGCTAGTAATTCTATCCCCGCTGGACTTCTCCCATCACCAGGGCTGTGGTGCTGCTGTGTGCAGAGCGGCATCTCCATGGCAATGGGAAAAACATGATGCTGGAGATCCGAGAGGGGGCGAGGGGGCAGCTGACACGCTACCCTCCCCTCGGCTCACGGGAGGGGCGGCTAATTTATATGTCAAGTTAAGGGATGTTGGGACTCAGAGATCAAAGGAGGTCAAAGGGGGCCCTTGGAATGGGAGATGTTTATTGTGCTCAGTATAAATACAAATGTGTCCAAGAAGAGAAACTGAAACCTTAAAAGGCGTGCGGGCTGGGGTTAGTAAATATAAATAAGACATCTGAAAATGGGTAGATCACTAAAATTAACAGGCATTTTTAAAAGCTGTCTTAATTTAAATCCGGATAGATTAAGGCAGTGACAACCTCAATAGAAATTGAAAATACAAATCACTTGAAAGCATTGATTAAGTTTCTAACTACACTTTAGAAATGCTCTGGAATACCTTCTGGCTGTGGGTGCTGAGGTCACCCAGTGCACTGTCGAGATCCCTGGTTTCGCCCCTCGCTGCCCATGTGTGCTCTTGAGGCTAACTCTCTGGTTAACACTGTGCCATTAAACAGCATTAGCTTGACAAATTGTGGTGTAGGGTGTGTGTGGCTGCTGGAGAAAGGGGCTTTGTGTCTGGGGGGCTCCATTAGTGGAAGAAGTAATAAGCCTATAGTGAAGCTGATCTGATGGGAACGACTTCTATTCAGGCCCTCAGTGATCCGTGCCAGTCGGGGCCAGCCAAGCATATGGAGAGCTGAAACTCACAGATACTCCAGAGACCTCCGTTTAACCCGCAGTAACTTCAGAGTTCTTCCCACCAAACCAACTGCCAGAGGAGCCAACACATAGGAAAAAACGGATGACATCGGACTTCACTTCCCCAAATATGACCACTATGATGTCTTTTATTGACTCATTCAGAATGGGAGCTAGCCAGGCACAGTGGCACACGCCTGTAATCCCAGCGGCTCGGGAGGCTGAGGGAGGAGGATTGCAAGTTCAAAGGCAGCCTCAACAAAAGTGAGGCACAAAGCAACTCAGTGAGACCCTGTGTCTAACTAAACAAAATACAAAATAGGGTTGGGGGTGTGGCTCAGTGGTGGAGTGCCCCTGAGTTCAATTCCCAGTAACCCTCCTAAAAAAAGAAGACTTAAGTTACCAATAGTCCCCAACTAGTAAAAAGGAAAAAATTATGTTTCAATGAGTCGTTTGACGCTCGGGAGGCTTATTTCCACAGGACAAAGCTGTTCATTGTGTTTGAATGTGAGGCAACTGCAGAGGTTGACCCGATAACATTGGCAATATATTTAGAATTCTGTGTTCCTGAATCAATGTCTTTTGAATCCTGAATCCTTACCCTCTGACCCCTCAACCTGTACTAACTTTTAGCCTGTGTGTGAGAATGGCTTTCTTTTTTTTTTTTTTCTAATTCAGACAAAATTACCCTTTTCATTTTTCGTTTGTTTTTGTAGTATTGTACCAAGAGTGCCACCTTGGCCAAGCAAGAGTTCTACAACTGAGCCACACCCCCAGCCCCAAATCAACCTTTTTGAAGTGCAAACTCAGTGACATTTCGGAGCCTTCCCGAAGCTGGGTAGCTGTCACCTCTTCCTTGTTCACAGGGAGAAGGAAAGCCCTCTGGACCCTTTAGCAGCTGCCTCTGTTTCCGCTTCTTCCAGCCCTTGACCACCTGCTTTTTCCCCCATGGGGTTGCCTGTTCTGGGCCTTCATAGAGGAGGAGTCCTATAGGGTGCCTCTCTGTGCCCGGCTTCTCTCACCCAGCACGGGGTGGTCGAGGCCCAAGCATATAACAGGGTGCTGGTCCTTCCTCTTTATGGCCGAGTGCTGTTCCGCTGGGAAGATGGACCACACTTTGTCTGGTTGCCTGGCGGATCTGAGCCTTGTTCCCTCCTGTGGCTATTGTGCCTAGTGCTGTATTAAACTCCACGTCTCCATTCCGGTATTTTCTGATCCCTGAGGAAGCCAGTTCTGCAGTGGACAATGGACACAGTCTGGGGAGCTACCGAGGGCTGGGGGGATGCTTCACACCCAGGCCCTGGAGACTGGGGCAGGCGAGGCCCCATGACTGCAGTGTCCATGGGAGACCTTCCTCAGGAGCCTTCACAGTGGGGGTACTCCAGCCAGGGCAGCCGGGTGGAGGAAGGGGATGGGGCACACCTGGACCTCAGATGGGGTGAGCAACCAAGGGCCACGCTGAGAGGAGGAGGCCAACCGGCACTGCCCTCAGACGGACGCGAGCTGGTCTGCGGACAGCAGAGCTGGAGGACCCGGTGAGTGAGAGGCGGTCCCAGGCCTACTTCCTGCTGCTCAGAACATAGGTGCCACGAGAGGACCTGGCAGCGGTCACCAAATTCAACCCTGAAGTGCCACTCCACAGGGAACTCTGTCCCCCTGGGGTGGGTGTCCCCATATCAGGAACTCCAGACCTCATGGCAGACTCCACCTGCCCAGAGCTGCAGGCCTCCACAGCGGCCTCCACTGGCTCGCCCCCTGCCCTGCATCCTCACCACAAAGGGGGCACGTTCAGGAACCACAAAGCAAGCCCCCCCTTGCTGGCAGTCTCCAATGGCCTCCGCGGGCTCATGCTGCTCGCGGCTGAGCAAGATGCAGCTGGGCATGGTGGCTCATGCTCACACCTGTGATCACAGCCACTATGAAGACTGAGGCAGGAGGATTGCAAGTTTGAGACCAGCCTGGGCAACTTATCACGACCCTGTGCCAAAATTTAGAAGCCTGGGTTTAGTGCAGTGGTAAACCACCTGCTTAACACGTGCAGGGCTCTGGGATGGATCCCTGCTCTTGGAGAAAAACGGTGAGAACAGGATAAACTGGCTTACCATGGTCTACGGTTCAGCAGTTTGGTCTATACGGATGTGTTGTGTTTTATATACATACATAGGTATATAATGTATTTAAGAACATACACGTAATTTTATCAAACAAATACATATGTATCCCTGTTTGGTTTGTTCCATAAACTTCATTATAAATTTGACAAATAAAATTTGTCCAAAATCTAATCACCCCAACACATTAACATTGAATTTTTCGTATTTCCTTCCATGTGTCTAACAGAGGGCTCAGGTGCAGATCAGGAGCCGAGCGCTTGCCTACCACGCAGGAGGCCCTGGTTCCTCCCCGGGCTGAGGGGCGGGAAACCCATGACAGTGCTTGTCCTGGGGCATTAAGCCTCTTGTCACATTCCTGGTGTTCTGTAATAAAAGGCATGTGTATGTGGCGACTTCTGTCGTCACAACTTTAAAGACAGGCCTTCTTGGCAAGCACAGTCCTGGGGACCCCACGAAGTCCCCTTAGAGCGAGCATATGTGCCTTCTGATGCACAAGTGAGTGCTTATAGATGCAGAGGGTTTGAGGTCCCGCTGGAGGTGCTGTTCTGGAAGTCTCCAGGCGGCGTGGGAGTCGGGGTGCGAACCCAGGCCTGCTGCTGGGTCCTGGGGAGGCCACACGGCTGCCACTGCATGTTCCACTCCCAGATGGCTAAGCGTCACCTGAGCTGCCACATCTGCGGCCCAGGGTGGGTGACACTGACACAGAGATGGGCATCACCTGCAGGGCAGCTGTCAGGGCTCAGGACACCTGACCTGACCTGCAGGAGGCCGTTCCCAGGGCTGGGGCTGGAGCCGGGAGGCTCAGGGGGCAATTTCCAGGGGACTGTACCGCAGGCAGGAGTCCTGCTCCTCGCCCAGCCCCACCCCCTGCCCTGGCCTCCAGCCCAGCTGCCCTGAGTCAGTGGGACCTGCAATTCTCAGGCCAAGTCCAGGGGGAGAGCTGGCAAGTGGTGCCCAGGGTGCACTGCGGATCTCAGCCGCCCCCTCCGTTGGTCCCCAGAGGGCCTAGTCCCTGACGGGTGCCCCTCCATCCAGCAGAAGTGGCCTGGCTTCCTCCTCCTCCACGTCTCTGCAGTGACCGCCACACTGGTGAGTAGGATGGATGTCACTAGGAGGACACTTGCTCTCCTCCATCGGATTCTAAACCTCCTTCCTTTTCTTTCTGGCTTTAGGGGAAAGCACACTCCATCAGTGAGGCCAGCCTCCTGTTCCCTGTGCCATCTGCTAGAGACCCACGAAGGCTCCATTTTTCTTTCAGTCAACAGCCACATCCAAAACCTCCCAACAACTAAAACAGCCAGGTGGAGGCCACCGAGGCAGAAGGGACGGAGGCAGCGAGTCCTCACAGGAGCACGGCCACCCTCAGGAGCCCCTGCTGAAGAATGGAAGGGGCGGGCAGGAAGCAGGTGAGCGGAAGGAGGCTCAGATGCAGGCGCCGGTGCCAGGTCCTCTCTGCGTTGCCTGACGTGGTGTGGGCTGTGTTCAGGGAGAGAAAGTGAGCTCCGGGGAGGGGACCCCTCAGGGGAGGGTGGCTGCTGGAGAGGTCCTGGGGGTCGATGCTCCGGAGGCAACTGGGTGGCCAGTGTCCACGACCGCTGCCTGCCTGCTGTCCAGGTCACGCTGTACCTCCCCCACCAGGAGTTGCTGAGGTCCCCTGGTCAGACGGCTGTGACACTCTCAGTGTTCCCCGGCTGCCCCAGGGTCGTGGCTGTTGTGGACTCTGGTTTCTGGTGATAGATACCCTGCTCAGCTTCAGGAATTTCCTAAAATCTCAGCTTCAAAAAGGTACGAAAGCTGGGTGTGGTGGCCCACGCTGTAATCCCAGCGGCTCAGGAGGCTGAGGCAGGAGGATCACGAGTTCAGAGCCAGCCTCAGCAATGGCGAGGCACTAAGCAACTCAGTGAGATCCTGTCTCTAAATAAAATACAGAATAGGGCTGGGGATGTGGCTTAGTGGTTGAGTGCCCCTGAGTTCAATCCTCAGTACCCCCCCCCAAAAAAAAAAAAAATATATATATATATATATATATATATCACATGCCTGTAATCCCAGCTACTTGAGAGACTGAGACAGGAGGATTTCAAGTTGGAGGCCAGCCAGGCAACATAGTGAGGTCTGTCTCCCAAAAAAAGGCAGCCAGCAAAGGGCTGTTCAGTGGCCGCGCAGCCCCAAGTGCTTCCTCAGGTGTCGTGAGGTTTGAGTTAGTATTTTTCAACCATCTGGGACAGGGTTTGACACAAAATAAGTGCTCTGTAATGGCTCAGTGAGAGAAATCGGCTTAAAGGTATGTGAGAAAGCACTGGAAAGGACAAGGACCGAGGGTGACGACTTGATCCATGACAGGGGGGTCACTTCATCCCTTGTGGACGGGGCATAAAAACACCAGTGTGAAGTGGCTGGTGCCCCCTGAAGAACCTGGCACTCTCTGAGGGGGAAGACCACCCAGGGTCATCAGCAAAAGGGTCAGTAGACCCCAGTGCAACGTCTGTGAGGTGAGAGCCGTCGGCTGCCATCACACTGAGGTGGGGGCTGCTGCCCCAGGTGGGGACCCACCCTCTCAGCCGTGGCCTCCCTGTTTGGCATTCCTCGCACAGTTCCCTGCTGCCTTCCTGTCCTGAGGGAGAACGCGCCAGGATGTAGGAGCCTCCAGTGCCGCACTCTGTGGGGCCCGGCTACTGTGCCCAGGGTCGAGAACTGGGGCTCTCTTCTCAGCGGATTGCAGAACACTATTAGCCTGAACGGGCTTACAATGATAAAGATTCACAGGCCTTCCCGGGGAACACAAATGTCTACGTGAACACTTTTGACCTTTGCAAATTCAGAAAAAAGACAACATTAAAATTTCATGTCAAGCTCCACAAGTGAATGTTGGTAGAGCAATCTCTGTGCCCTCATACTGGTCACCATATCAGGTTGGGTGGCTGGTTCACCTGTTAATGGTACTCGCTGTGGTACGATCAATATAGCATCTAAGCTGACATTTTATCTGTTTGGGGTTTTGAACCCAGGTCCTTGCACCAGCTAAGCAGGGGCTTTACCACTGAGCTTCTTCCCCAGCGCTTGGCAATTTGACTTTTGGCCATTTTGGTGTGGCTGCACACAGCAGACCAAGGGCAGGTTCTTTTCAGAATGAGGAAATCATTTCTTTTTGTGGTTCTGGGGATAGAAACCCAAGTGCCATGCATGCTAGGCCAGCGCTCTACCACTGAGCAGTGTCCCCAGTCCAGGGAAGCATCTGGCTTGAAAACCCCCTGGAGATGGTGGTCCCTGCCCACACAGACCTGAGGCTCCTGGGCCGGTCCTGGGCGTGTTGGCATTTGATCCTGCAGGAGCAGCACAGAGGTGCGCAGCTGGATCTCCCCTAGGCGGGGCCACCTGTCTGGACAGCGTCATTGCACTGAGCCTCTGTTTCGCTAGGTTGGAGTGTGTCCTCAGCACCCTGGAGGAGCCAGGCAGACGCTATGGAGGGCAGAGTGGGTGCTGCAACCTGGGGTCCTCAAGAGTCAGTCTAGGTCGGTGCCATTTGACATGTGGCTGTCAATCTGCAAGAATGGAGTCACGAGTTCATCCCCACGGCATCCCGCGCCTTGCACACAAACCTCAGCCCCCTGCTGCAGGCCCCAAGTGAGAGCCCTGCCACCCTAGTGTGAAGAAACCTTCCTGGACACTGCCCTCCCTGCAGTGAGGAGGACCAGTCCCTTGCAGGCCCAGCGGCTTCTGCTTGGAGCAGAGGTCTGGTTCTGTGCCTCTTAAGAGCCCCTGTGCGGCTCTGCCCCTTCTCACGCTGCTTCCTGCCTTGCGGTCTGGGGGAGCCTCGAGTGGGTCCGGCCACTTGTGGCAGGAGGCCAAGGGAGGCTTCTCAAACTCAGCAGCTTCTGTCATCTGTGTGGGGACATCCTTTTTCTCAAGTTGTGGCAGGTGTGTTCTTTTGTATGTAAGACGTATTGCAAAGGAATTCTGTGCGTCAGGACAGTTTCCATCAACTCCTGGCTCCAGCCAGTCCAGTGCCTTCCTCTCCTCCTGTGGAACTTCTGCAGGCCAAGCAGCGCTCTCCCTCCTTGAAGCGCCAGCCAAGATGAAGAGTCAGGAAAGCAGCAGCAGGCTGCAGACCGTCACCTTAGTGTCCTGTACAATGTGCCAGTGTTTGTTCATGTGCACAAGCACACGGATCCTGGTGTCAGAGGGGAAAGGGCTCAAAGAGACACTTCAACACCCCTGAGTCCCCGGAGCACCTGCACCCCACGTCCTGCTGGGCTCCTGATGGGGCAGCTCCGGGGCTGCCAGGAGTATGCTCTGCTAAGACGTCTGCAGGGGCTCCTGGTCCCTAGACCACTGGAAGGAGACTACCACTCGGAGGGTCTCAGTCACCCTCCTGAAAAGAACGGACCCATCGCCGCGGAGGCTGGGGCTAGGAGGGGAGTGCCGAGAGGAGAGGACGAGGACTTCCCTCTGTGCTCCTACTTCTTACAGGACTTAATAACTGTGACTTCATAAATTCATTCCGTATTTGAATTAACAATAATAACATGTTGCTTGGGAATTGGTATTTTCAATGATAATTTTTTTCAAAAGCTCAAATGCAACCTGGGCTCAGAGGAATGCTCCTTTCCATTTCATAGGTCCAAGTAGGTGGCCGCACCCTGTGACTAAGGAATCGTGAAACAATCCTGCATAAACTTGGGTCAGCCTTCAGGAGTCCAATGCAGCACAGCAAGACAGCTGGCACACGTGCCGACACCATGGTTGCTGGTGATGGGTTTGTGTGATCGTCGGTGGCTCGGCTGAGCAAGCTGGTGGCCAGTCAGGTGTCTCCCCTTGTTGGTCCCCTGGTTTGCTTCCTCCCCATTCCTTCAGTTCTCCAGTATGCATCACAGCCCGCACCGCGGCTGGTGCCTCCTCGCTGCGCAGTGCTTGACCCGCATCCACCTCCTACAAGCACATGGGGGTGGGGGGCTGCCATGGAGCGCCCACCCCCTCAGTCCCCCACCCTCAGAGCCCCCGGCAGAGGCCTCCTGGGCTGCTTCTGGGCCTTCCCATGAAAGGGTGTGCTGATGTGGGTGGCCGAGGGACACAGAGGGGTGAGAGGTGAGGCCAGGGGTGCCAGGCCAGGGCACTGGCCACCTCCTGGGCACCAGGCTACGGCGTCCACCCCTCCTGATGGTCCCTCCCCATGACAACGTCATCACCCATTTTGCAGGAAAGGAGGTCGTCCCTGGTGGGATGCCCAACACCAGAGAGACAGAGGGTAGCCTTTGGGGTCCTAAAGTGTACGAGTGGTACAGGGACTCAAGGGAAGTGGGGGACATCTTGCACTTCTTATCTCTAGACTCCTAATTAGGCAATATCGAGAATTTATCCCCAATCTTAACTTCTCATGGACACAGGGCCTGGCCCTGCTTTTTGTCTCTGTGGTCAGACCTGTCCCTTCTTTATCTAAGTCAACAGGGGTGGTAGCAGGCTAGGCCACCTGATCCTACCTGGAAACGTGTGTTCCACCATTGCTGAAAACACAGGTGAATAGTCCCCCCTTGGAGAGAGGGGATCTCGCAAGTGCCTCCCAGGCTTTCCTGAGGCATCAGCCGGCCGTGCTCCCAGCCACCCCGCGTTCCCCGATCCTGCCAGCAGTCTCTGGGCTGCTTCTCTTGGACCCGAGCCTGGGCCAAGGCAGGGGCTGGACACAGGTGGGCTTTCTCGGCTGCATTCTGGCTGCCCAGGGGAGCTCTGCAGAGGAAGTGGACTTTGGAGAGGGAAGGGAAGAAAGTCTGGCTGTCCTTGGTCACTTGCAGAAATGGGAGAGCTCATTGGAAAAGCCATTGCCATTGATACCAGCAAGTGTTTCTGATAGAATCTTTCCTTCTGGCCCCAAAGAAAGAAGTTAGCACAAACATGTTCGGGTGACTTTAAATCTTTTATTTATTTACTTGCATGCTTTAAATCAGGGTAGAATATAAAACTATCCCTTCTCATTTCTCCCTCTGCCTGCTCCTGGGCACCTCTCATCCGCTTAAACTCTCTCTCTCTCTCTCTCTCTCTCTCTCTCTTTACCTGGGTAACTCTGATTAATACAAGTTCAACTCATTCATTGACTTTTGTGACTGGCCTTTATGTCATATTTCTGTCACTGTAAAAAAAAAAAAACCTGAGATAATCAACTTACATTGAGAAAGTTTTCTTGGGGCTCACAGGTTGGGAAATTTCAGTTCCTGACTGATTGGCCGGGTGTTTGGTGATACGTCATGGCAGCACCGGACGGTAGAGAAAAACTTCTCCTCATGTTGGGACAGGAGAAAAAGAGAAAGAGGAAAAGACGGGGGTCTTACAGTCCCCACTGAGGGGGTCCAGTGATGGGAAGGCCTCCCACCAGCCCCCGCCCTTCAAGTGTCCCCCACCTCCCAGAGCCTCCAAGCTGGGACCAAGCCGTCCACACACGGGCCTTTGAGGTCACTTAACATCTGACCTATAGAAAGAATGCTCTCAGGTTCGCCCAAGCTGTAGCGCGTGCCCAAGTGTCAGTGTGTGGACATACCTCCTGTTTTGTCCATTCTTTGGTGGGCGGGCATTTGTGAGGAGTGCCACTTTGAAGACCTGTGTCCTGAGTCTGAGTCTCAGTGGTCCACTCTTCAGGGTGGGTCACTCTTTAGACATGTGGGTCTCAGAGTCTTCCTCCCCAGCCTTGGTCCCTATGCCCACTTCAGAGTCCACGCTGGTGAAGGACAGCGCTCTCATTCAGGCCACCTGAAGTGTGCTGGACCAGCACACCAGCTTCGGTTGATGGGATGGACTCAGATGTGACCGTGAGGCTGACGGTGCCATGCGTCTGGCTGCCACTTGCCCGCGCTGTGATCAGACACGCCAGGCCTGTGTTCAATTGGGTTTGTGCCCAGTTAGGGCATCTTCTCCTCCTGGGAATCAAGACTGCATGCCACCGAGACATCCCCAGGAGCCCTTTGGTGCCACATGAGGCTTGCCTTTGTGTCGTGGAACCAGCCTTGTGAGGCAGAAGTTTTGGGGGTTCAGAGAACGTCCAAGGTGTGCCCTAACTCACAGGGGACAGCAGGCCCTGCTCCGTGGGCTGGAGCTGAGCAGGACCTGGAGGAGACAAGCCGTCCACTGTGGCAGCTCCCCTGAATAGGCATTCAGGGCTGTGTAGCAGCACCCTCTGTCCCAGTCTGCCTAGTGGCCGTCATACCATGCAGGTGGCCCTTTCTTAATGGTTGGTATTCACTTGTCGGACATCTGGTGGGGGTGGAGAGGGCAAGGCATCTGCAGCCCTGTTGTCTGGGATTGAATCCTCCCACCCCACGTTCCAGTCAAGGCCCTGGACTCGGTTCCCTCTTTGGAATGTGGAAAGACAGTTACCCAAATTTGCCACGAGACCTGTGGAAACCGCAAAGCAGGCTTCTTAATAGGAAGAGAACATGGGAAGGTGAGACTTTCTATTCATTTTTAAGATATAGAAATTGTGAAAAATGGCAGTGAATATATTAAAGGTCACATTCTGTTTCTGTTTGTGTTCATTGTAGATTTTTATGTAATTCAAAAACATCATCGTGTATCTGCAAATCTTTCCTTAGAGGAGCTCCTACTGAAAGAGAAAATATTAGGTTGAATAGCCTGAAATGACCATTTTATAGGTTAAAAATGGTCAAATATAAGCAATTCCATGTGACTTAGCTGACTATTCTTCTCGACGTTTTAGTTGAAGGTTTCACTTAAGAAATTGGCATCCAATAAATGATACGTCCATGATTAACATTATGCCGTGAAAGCAAAGCTACAATAATTATTGATGCCTACGCTAATTTTAAATAGCCAAATTATGCTCCGTGTCACTGCATCTTAGCGATGAAAGGTACCTAAGAGATCATTAATCTAACATTATTTTTAAGATATGGAAATTGAGTCTCAAAGAGGTTAATCACATATCCAGGGCTGCAGCTCGGTTCCTGATTTCCTTTCCTGGCTCTGCCCCACTCTATACGGCTGCCTTATACAATATGCATACTGAGCAGCTTGATTGTACAAGAGCCCTAGTGTTCTGTCACATTTACATATAAAAAGATGATAGGGAATCGCAGTTCTACTGTAGCATAAATAAGACCTACATGAAAATATTCCTGTGCAAATCTCAGACGTTCCCTAAATGCCCTCACCTACCTCTGCACAACACTTGCTCACACATTTCACAAATGGTTTGGACCAATGTTCCCCAAATGATCTCTCAGTGTCCTTTCCTGGAACCTGCCTTCCTAGCTACCAAAGCAATGTGGATCCACCTGCCCCACCACCAATAAGTGAGCAGGAAGTTACCAGTGCTTCACATGGTCTCACTTCCTGTCCAGAGGATGGCCCATATGGTCCCACTTCCTGTCCATGGGATGACCCTGAGGCTACTCAGCCTGATTGCTGGTGACAATGAACCTTAAGGCCTATAGGAGGGCTTGTGGATGCTCAACGCCCCCATTTAGGGAACTTCGTTTGTTGGACTGAACTCTGAGCCTGTGGACCCCATTCCTGCGTGTGTGTGTGTGGGGGGGATACTGATTGAACCCTGGGGTGCTTCATCACTGAGCTATATCCCCAGTCCCTTTTCATTTTTAGATAGGATTTCTCTAGGTTGTTGAGGGTCTTGCTAACTTGCTGAGGCTAGTCTCAAAATTGCAATCCTCCTGCCTCAGCCTCCCAGGTTTCTGGGGTTGCAGGCATGGGCCACCACACCCAAGCCAGTGTCTCATTAAGTTGAGCCCTAACAATCATTTGCTGCTCTCAATGACAGTGACGCAGTGTCACCCAGAACTGGAGAGCCCTCTCAGCCTCGTCAGATAGGACAGGATGATCCACCCCAAGACACAGACTGAACGGCCGAAGCTCGAGGGTGCAGCTGTGTGGTGTGGGTCCGTGGAAACCACAGACATGCCAGGGAAAGCCACCCCTTTGTCCTTGTCCCTCACCAGGCAGCCCCTGCTCTGCATTTTCATTTGTTGGAGTGTTTGATGTGAAGTTTGAGTTTGGGTTTCTTCTTTTGACTGGGGCAGACAGACCTGTGCTGGCTACACAGGTCAGGACACGTGCGCAGAGTGGAAAATGTGTGTGGGTTCCAACCTGGGCTCTGTTTTGTGACGAGGCAGGGTGGACCTATGTAACAGGAACTGGCACAGTCCCCTGCCACCAATTCGAGGAATGACATTATTAAACATTCATTTAGCTGGATGAAAGGGCCCTGCTAGCTGGCGTGCCTTTGAACCCGAGCACCCTGCAGGGTGCAGCAGGGCCAACCTCTGAAGTCATTGCCACCCATTAGCAGGTGGGTGTGAACTGGTTTATCAGCTCTCGCCCCCTAGGCTCCTGGAGGGGAGGCAGGAAGGACCTTAGGGCTAGAGGAAGCCCTGCCTGGGCGGGGGGACTGGGAACTGGAGGGGTCTCCAGAAGCCTCCCCAGCTTTTCCAGAGGCCCCTCACAGTGAGCCCAGACTTGAGGCTCCGCTCTGGGGCGGGTGTTTACTGTATATGTGCATTTCCTTTTCCACTTATTCTCTTAAAAGAAATGACATATAACTGCCCAACAGTGGCTGGCCCACGGAACACTGAGAATGTTAAAGAGCAGTAAAAGGTGACAGTGCTGTTCTGCAACCCCCTCCCTCAGCAGCCTGGTGGTGTTGTGACAGCTTCCTCTCTCCTGGACTTTCTTTCTGGGACATTGATTGTTATTCAAATGCTGCCCTGGATAGATTGTGAGTCTCTGTGTGCATATGTGTCTGTGTATATGTGTGTGTGTGTGGGGGGGGGGGTCATTGTGAATCCGGCTGTTTAAGTGTCTGTGGAGATGATGGTCTTGGGACAACGTTCTTGAATAGTTAAATGTGATTCAAGAAAACCACTTTAAGAAAGAAAGAAACCATGTCTGCACACCAGGGGGAACATGCCAGCAGACCTCAGACCACGAGGGCCCGTCTGCACGCCGTGGCAGCTCCACAGCACAGCCGGCAGGAGCCAGCCCCCGCGGGCATGGCTGACCACCACGCACCGCGGTGCAGTGGGGTCCAGTTGCACATGCCCAGGGCCTCTCCTGCAGTGTGGTTGGCAGAATGGCGTACCCAGGCTGCATTCCCACTTTGCAGCCTCACATCCGCAGGCTCCTCTAACTTGGTTATATCTAACAAATTGCATCTCTTGCAGCACATGATAAAGTGAACGAGGTTAAGCTGAAATCCCGTAGCCATTTTCCAGGCCCAGGGAGGGAATCGGAGTGTGTTCTGCTTTTTATTCAGGACCCACCTCTATGCAGGGGCAGGGATTGCACCCCTGCCATGGTTCATCATGGAGAGCCACGGGCCAGGAGAGGCCCTGGGCACCGCCCAGTGCATGACCTGCCTGAGGCCCCAGATCACAATGTCTTTCTAGAGCTGGGGCCAGCCCAACCCCCACTGGTCCTGGTCCCAGGGCAGAAAGGAGGCGGAGACGGAGGTCATGCCAGCCTAAAATCCTGCTGGGGAAAAGGGGTGAATCTCACGAGTGACTCTTCTGCTGGCTTCCTGTTATCTGCTGCCAACAGAGAGGCATATTGTGTTTTGTTTTAGATCGTGTCAAGAACAGGGGTGCAGAGGCCTGTTTCCCCCACTGTAGGGGGAAGTGCTCAGAATTCCCCCCCCCCCTCCGCTGATCCACGCCATCTCCTCTGGCACCTTGGCTCTTACTGAAGACAACCAGGGAAGGAGCAGGAGCCATGAATGAGGCACACCTTGTGCATTTGCTGTAATTGTCAGGATTGATTGGATCTGTGTATGAGAAGGCAATGGGAAGGTTCAGGAGGAGGCCATGTCAGTGGAGTGGCAGGAACATCATTCGGGGTGTCAAATTGCTCTGTGCTGTTTGTTTTTTCAAGGTTTCTACTGTCAATTTGATTTTTAAATATTTTTTTCCTTTTTTGGGGTGAGTCTTGCTTCACAGGGTTTTCCATGCTGTCGTTTTTTTACGAACAATGGACCCAGGGAGGAAGGTTAGGGAGAAAAATTGTTACTGGGAATAACTATAAGGCTGCTGCAAATCAGAAGATTGGGTGGCATAGGGTTTTATTCTGACTCTCTGCACTCAAATCTCAAGTGCGCTTCATGTAACTGTGCAATTAATCTTGACTTATAAACATTGGCCAGAACTCTAAACCTTAGGAAAACACACCTCAGCAAAATTCTACGTGATGTTAGCATAAAAAACATGAGACAGGAAAGGAATTTAAGTTATTAAAAATAATTCTAAGGTCTTTGGCCTGCTTTTATTCATGCATAACGTGTTCACAGAGTCTTATTGCCCCTGAGATGGAAACCATGACTGTATGGGCAGAGGTTGCTTGCTTTTTTCCCTTCCCTGTCTTTAAGGCTCTTCCAGGGACAGAGACTGCAGTCTCCTCGGGTAATTCACTCAGGCTTCACGTCCACCAGGCTAGGAAGTGCATCCTTGCAGCTATCTCGGAATCTCTTAAGCTGTTTGATCTCCACTGCTCCAGCCGCTCTTCAGAATGGCATATTTCAAAGAGCAAGGTCCCATCATGTGCCTGGGAAATCTGCAGTGCATTGTGTACTGCGTCTCATCCTTGAGTCGGAACTGATAGAAATGAATTTAAACCTAGCAGCCCCTATTAATTATACACTTGAGATCTCAATAGCGGGCTAACAAAAATTCCACTAATATGCTGTAATCAGGCAGAGTGTTGCACAAATGGTAAATTTATGTAAAGCTAGGTATACGGGAGAAAGATCCAGTGTGAGCTGGCGAGTGCCAGCTGCAAGGCTCAGGCTCCACCACCAAGCCTCTGGGGTGAGCGGTCCTTGGTAACCAAGAACACAAATCCTTGAGGCTTTTTAAGAGACTGGAAGGACCTTGGGCTAGAAGTCTCTTAGACATTACAAAGCACCTTTTCTCTCTTTCTATTTTCATAGGAAATAAAATCTACATTGGGCAGCCTGGCCTCCAACTCATTGTGTCGGTGCATGCCTTTAGGGTCCCTCTGTTTCCTTGAGAACCTGTCGTGTTGGGCCATAGGGTTTCCACTAATCTAAGTGCCTGCCATTGTGCACTTTGTGCTGCTTCTTGCTTTGCTCACTGGGGCTCTGCCCTGAGGTCCATCCCCTGATAATGCCTACGGAGTACCTGGTGTCTAGGGCTGGTGTGCCCCAGGGCACGCACCCTTTCTAGAATTACTTCTCCCTTCTTCCAGGGGGCCACCAGGATGGCTTCCAAGTCTCTGCTACCCCAAGCACCGGGTAGGACCACATGGAATACACCAGAGGTGACTCTCTTCCCGTTTGACTTCTTTGTTCTCGTACCACTAACAATCATAATCCAAGATGGACCTGAGATTTTGCCTTAACATCTGACAGAGGAAATCTCTGTATACTTCTTTTGGTTTGACTCACTAATTTATTCTTTCATTAAGTCCCTTAAAAGAATCCATCTTGAATGTTCATAGATACTGCACTGCATTTGTAGATACACTAGAAGATAACCGAAAGCGTTTAAAATATTAAGTTATCCAAAAAGATGAATGTATTCTAATAATTTATATCTTTATTCTTAATCATTTTACTTCTTAACTTCTTATTTTGAAATAATTTCCAACTTTATGAAAAAGTTGTAAAAATGGAACGGAACTGTCCCCACAGTAGGCAGCTTCCCCAGAGGCTGCCAACCCGTGCAGCCAGGGGTGGCAGTGTGTGAGGACACTGGGACACTCACATCCCAGGCCAGCTCCAGCCCAGGGACCACCACAGGGCACCCAGGTGTCCCACCCTAGATCTCCTGTGACCACAAGCACCTTATGGGTATTTTTTTTAAAGGTCAATTTTTTAATATTTATTTTTTAGTTGTAGTTGGACACAATACCTTTATTTCACTTATTTATTTTTATGTGGTGCTGAGGATCGAACCCAGGGTCTCACACATGAGAGGCGAGCGCCTACCGCCGAGCCATAACCCCAGCCCTTATGGGTATTTCTTTGCCTTTCAAAAAGTGAACTGCTGACCAGAGTCACTGGCTGCGTTTTGTAGAATGAGTTTTTTGAGGTTTGCCTAAGGTTTCCTCATGATTAAGTTTGGGTTATACATTTTTGGCAAGAATATGGTGTAATCATTGTTGGCAGATAAAATATTTAATGCCTAAATATTGCATGAGATATTTAAACTAAAACCCATCCATCATTTACTTGAAATCCACATTTAACTGGGCACCTTGTATTTTTATTTGACACATCTGAAGAGTCTGAGCATCTGTGACTGTGTCCTGCTCAGGGTGTCATATAAGGATACATTTTGGGGGATGAGGGATAAAACCAGGAGCATTTTAATTCTGAGCTACATCCCCAGCACTTTTTTTGTTTTGTTTTTGTTTTTGTTTTTATTTTGAGACAGCTTCTCAATACATTACCCAGGCTGGCTTCAAACTTGGTATCCTCCTGCCTCAGTCCTTGAATTGCTGGGATTATAGGTATACACCACAGTGACCAGCCGGGATATGTTATTCTGATGTCTCATTAACTCTGAGTACTTGGCTGGGGAGGTTTCTGCACTGAACAGCGATTGTTTTTCTTTTCTTAATTAACAAGCAAATTGTACAGAGATATTTGGAGTCTACATAAATACCCTATTTCTCATCGCTCTTCTGCCCACTAATTTTAACATCCATTGACGATTCCTTGCCTGCAACAATTATTACAGTAGTGTTTGCAAAATGGAGACTTTGTAAGTCTGTCATTCCTTCTGTATTTATTAATTGGAATTCTACTCTAAGGAAAAGCCCTACATGGTCCTCCATTGATTTTTTTTTTAATTCAATTACATTTTATGTCAGTATGAACTCATGGATATTAACGTGATTGTACAGGACATCATCCATTACTGCCACTGTGTAGTTGTTTTCCAAATCATCCTGGATTTGGCCATTGTAATGGCTCCCATGTGCTTTGGAGATGACCTTGTTCACATCTGAGTCCTTCCTTGCCCTCTGCTTGGGGTCAGATTTCAGCCTATCTTGGACTTCCCCTGCCCAAGCTTGGAACCAGCCTTTTCTCCAAAATCTCGTGTTACTCCTGTTGAAGAATGTGTTTAGAAACCAGGATCTGGAGCCAGGCACAATGGCACATGCCTCTAAACCCAGCAACTAGGGAGGCAGAGGCAGGAGGATCACAAGTCTGAGGCCAGCCTCAGCAACATAGTGAGACCCTTTCTCAAAATAAAAAAAATAAAATTGGCTCAGTTGTGAAGCATCTTGGGTTCAATCCTCAGTATGAATAAGAAAGAAAAGAGAAACAAGATCTGGAAGCCAGGATTTATTGTCCTTTTCTTTTTTAAGTTTTTGTTTTATAAGTTTTACTTTGAAATTTTTAATTTCTAGTTGGACATTGCAGGTTTAGAGAAATGCTTTTTATTTTTGGAGAATTATTGTTAGTCACATAAAGCTTTTAACTTGTTCCAGTACATATTTGACATTTAGATAGCTAGTTATCAAATGCAAACAATAAGGTTTTACCTCTTTCCTTCCACTTTTATTTATTTATTCTGTGGTGCTGGGAATTGAACCCAGGGCCTTGGGCATGCAAGACCAGCACTCTTCCAGGTGAGCTATGTCACCTCCCTTTCTTCCTTCCCTTGTAGTATTGGCCAGGGATGTTTCACCAGGTTAAAATGTAGACTTGATGGTGGAACCCTTTATCTACTCCAAACTCAAGGAGAACATGTCTACAGCTGTTTATTTATGGAACATTAGTTGGCAAGAAAAGCACTGGGTTCTGGCCTGGGCTACACCTGGACACACCTGGACAGCTTTGGGCCAAGTGGAAGAAGCCGGTTATAAAAGATGACAGATGACAAAATGTCCAGAACAGGCAAGTCTATAGAGCAAGAAGAAGGCTCACAGTTGCCTGGGCTGGAGGTGAGGTTGAGAGGGAAATCGGAAGGGGCTCTGGTTTCTTTGGAGCGATGACATACTCTAAACTAGACTGCGGTAATTCTCGAAACTCTAAAAGCCAGCTGGGTCTGTCTTTGAAGAGGAGGGGCTCAGGTTCCCAAGGACAATGACCAACTTCCCTGGTCCTGCCTGCCCGCTGCCTTGGTAGCTGGCCACGTGCAGGCCTGTGACCCAGTTCAGGAGGGGTGCCCACTTTCTCCACTGTCCTGCCCAGAGCCTGATGTCACCTGGTCCTATGCACTTCAGACCTTCATTGTCTTCTGCCAGGTGTCAGGATCATGGTGCCAGCTCTCTTTAGCTTATGCTGGCTGACTATAGATTTGTAAGCTTTTATTTTTACTGTTCCCTGTCTTTTTGTTCTCAGTGTGTTTTTAACATTCTGTTCCTAGCCCAGGTTGAGAGCACCTGCCTGCAGTTGGTGGGTTTAATCTGTGTCCACTTGAAGTTACTCATGTCACAAACTTACTTCTGGAATCTCATTGTCAATGTGCTGGACTCCTTACTGTTTCTTTCTATTTTTGTCCTTGTTTTCTATTATATGGGTCAGGTTTTTCTGCTAGTATAAAAGCTGTGCATTTTTGCTCTTATAGTTGTTTCCTTTATCTTAGGACACATTCTCATAAGTCATCGATTATGTGGATAATTCATCATTATCCCTACTTTTCCTAACTGGAAAAGTACTTTACCTCACCGCCACCTCCATTTAACCTCTTTGGTGCTGATATTGGGTAGAATTCAATTCTGGGTTCTTTCAAATAATAAATGTTACCAAAATACGTAATTTTTCTTAATTCATTCTCTTGTGGCAATTTCTAGGAATCTGTTTCTTTTACATTTAATGCTTTCCTCTAAAATGCTCTCTTTTAGAAAGTGGGTCTTGATATGGCAAGCCACCAGAGATCTTGTGGGAGATTGTTTTATTATGCTTTGGAGCTTCGCTGGTTTGCTTTGAGGTCTTGCTGTGTTGCTGAGCTCCTGGGCTCAAGGGATCCTACTGCCCCCACCTCCTGAACAGCTGGGACCAAAGTCCGTTTCACCACACCTGTGCCAACGTCTTCAAACGTGAAGGACAGTTGTCTGAAAGTTATATTCTAGGTTCAGAAGTATTTTCCCTTGATTATTTAAAATATTGCTTCCTTGTCCTCTTGAGAGCACTGTTGTTGGGAAATCCGACAGCTGTCTGTGCCGTTCCTTTGTGTGAAGACCGTCCTTTACCCCTATCTTCTTCTTGCCATTTTTTCTCTCTCTCCTGTTCTACTGTCTTCTGGAAAAACTCTTCAATCTGATATTTCAAATTATTCTTCAGTTGTTTCCATCTTGCTATTGATGTCATGTTTTTATTGGTCATGTCTTTCGAAAACTCACAATTTTTGAATTATAAATGCAGAATGTAGTTTATAATTTAAATAAAAATTTTGATATATTGGTAAATTTGAGGTCAGAAATTAAAACAAATGGGACACCATGAAATCCAGTGTCCCAGGATCCTGGACCAAGTTCTGTGACATTAAAGTCTGCATCTCTTAGAACTTGTTGATGGCAAGAGACGGAGACTTTGAACCAGCTTAAGTGAGAAAGGGCAGAGGGGAGACTCTAGTGTGTGCCCCGGGGAGCCTGGAGCTGACAGGTCCTGCCCACTCTGACAGCAAGGCTCCTATTCGCTCCCAGGCTGCCGTTCACGCAGGAAACCATCTTTCTTCGGGATTCAATTTGAAAACCCTCAGGAGCACCATGGTCGGCTGCCTGGTCCCTGAAATAGAAACCCCACATCTTAACAGGCACTACCTCAACCCTCCATAGAACTTTTCCCACAGAAATTCTTCCTCAGAAATCTGAATTTCTAAGGGACGGCTCTGTTAGCTCCTTTCTCGGTGACAGGAAGTAGCCAACATTGCGTCTGACGATCTTCCTCTAGGAATCACCCCATCTACCCTTGTTGTCACCAGGGACTCCCTCAGGCTGGCCCTGGCTCCTTCCCGAGGAGTGGGGCAGCCCCAGGGCTGCCGGAGCATCACCAGGTGGGCGGGGAGCACATCCCTAAACTCCTGTTGACAGTAGTCAGAGGCCAAGCCTGAGTCTGGTCCCCGGGTCCTTGTGTTCGTCAAACTGGCAAAACTGAAGCCTTCCCGGTCAGCAGTGACACATGGAGGGGGTAACCACCTCTGTCCAGGAGCCCAGTGTGGTCAAAGTGAGGCTGGGTCCCTGGGGGCTACTCTTCAGCCCACTTTCCTGGGTACTGCCACACACTGCCCCTTCTCACCGGCCCTGGCAGATGGCTTGGTGAGCTGCCCCTGTGGCTCCAAGGCCACCTTCTCAGGTCCTTTCTGGAGGCCTTCGGTGTATGGAAGACAGATTCTCACAGCCCACGTGCACGCCCAGAGAAGGTCCTCGGGGTAGGAGGGGCCACTGCATGCTGGGGTTCCGGCACCCACGGCAGCGCAGTCTCCAGGACCGTCATCAGGCATGAGGACTGGGAAGTGCATGGCACTGGGCGATGAGCTCCATGGAGCAGTGCACCCCAAGGTTTGCGAAATATTATAGGAATGAGTGAGGATGAACCCAGGTCAGAGAGACTCAGAAGAAAGTTTCTCATTATTTAATCATTGGAAAACTGACCAATGAAGAGAGCCAGACCACACAGAGCCATAAAAATGATAATGTAACAATAAAAATAACAATAGCTGGCGGTCACCAGACACCTAGGGGCAGGCACAGCTCTGCTTACGGTGTTTAGCCAAGCCGTGGGTCCCACTTAGCTGCATGGCCTTCAGGAGCTGGATGTGTGTGCATGTGCAAGTGCGTGGGAAGCATCCAGAAGGATCGGCAATGGCTGTCTTGCATAACCCTCCCAGGAGCTGGTCCTCACAGTGCCTGTGTCAACACAAACTGAAAAGAACTACAGGGTCACAACGTCGAAAAGAAAGGTGGTTTTAAAAATTCCTCTTAGGGGCCAGGGTGGTGGCTCAGTGGTAGAGCACTCGGCTGGCATGTGTGAGGCTCTGGGTTCGGTCCTCAGCACCACATATAAATAAATAAAATAAAAGATGTTGTGTCCACCTACAACTAAATTTTTGTTAAAGATCCTTTTAGTGTCTAACAAGCATCTTATTTAAATTAGTTGAAGACTAGTAGAGACCCTGATTTATTTTTACTCTGATCAAGTTCCTGGCCATGTGCAATTGGCTCCCTGTGTGTATGTGTGTCTCTGTGTGTGTGTGCCTCCCATTTTTTAGTATGGCCACATCACTGCTGGGGGGCCCTGACAGCATTTGGGGTGACTTGGAGAGGGCTCCTGGCCTTCAGGCAGAGCCCTGGGCACCTGGTTAGAACTGACATTGTGCGGGAGTGGGAAAGCAGTCAGAGCCAAGGTGAGGATTCTCCCCAAAATGTTTTCCAAAACTTCTTAGACACTGTGAGTTTATGAATAGACTGCTAGAGCCCGCGAAACCGGAGAAACTCTGGGTGTGGCTTTAGATTTCCTTTAAAAGTCACGGAATTTCAAGTAAAGAAGGTGATCTAGGTTCGGATCCCAGCTAGGGTTCCATCTTAGGTGAATCACTGGAGTTGGCCAACCTAAGTTCCCTCATCTGCAAGATGAGAACACGACTTACACCTGCTGCACACAACCTGGAAGGGTTCTAGAGATACACACTAAGACGAGTCCGCAGCCTAGTCAGCTGCCCCGCGGGGGACCAGAGTGAAGCACAGTGCTCGGACCTGGGTGGGTTCCAGGCCCCTCTGGCTTACATAGGCCTCCATATGTGGGGTGGGGGCAGGGAAAGTGAGTCGCACTGTGTCCACTGTCCTTCATCACTGGTGAGGCACAAACAAGGCTGGTGTCAGCTGCTTCATGAATAATGAAAAACACCTTGTTGTCAGTGTGTAGTTATTGACCTTGAAAGAAGGCTGCCTGGTGGAAGCAGTTGATGTGAAGAGTTAGAACTCCAGTCCAGGCTTTTAACCACTGTTATCCGGGGGCCATTACTAGCCTCTCCAGGGCTCCATCTCTGCCTCCATCCAAAAAGTGGACATTTAGTACCCAGGTGAGGAGGCCGTGTGGGGAGTGATTGGGACTCCGGTGCGGCCCCAGAGCTCCTGTTCAGCTCACCCTTGCTGGGCTTCTCCTCTGCCTCTTGGGGTTCTGCTCAGTGTCAGGGTTGGCCTTCTGGGAGCGAGAATGTTGCCTTCTAAATTTTCTAAAGCTCTCTCACTTTCGGAAGCCAGAGCTACATGAGCTAGAATCGTAGGTGCCTTCACTATCTTGAATCCTTTGAAAAACAATTTGCTGATTCATTTTGTTTGCCTCATATGCAGACTTAGTATTTTTGTGCTAAAAAATGCATTTACTATCTCATCTTTTAATTTTTAGAAGCCTGTTTCTGGTCAGTTTGTGCCTGTTGCAATGTCCCTTTGTCTTCCCCCATGTTGCATACAGAGATGGCCTTTCTTGGGGGAAGTGCCTTTGTGCAGGCAACATTTCTTGGATGTTTTTATTCTTGAGTTTGGCTGTAGGATATTTATGGATGGGGACTCGGGTTTCAGACTGTGGGTGGAGAGGAGGTCTGGCCAATCAGAAGGCGGCTTGCCGGGGTCATTTGCATCTGACAGCCCACTTTCCTCCGCAGGATCAGGCTGGTGAAATCCATCCTTGGGGGATGTCACAGCTTTGGTTAAGACTTCCTTTACTCCTTAGCCGCTACTGCCGTTCTGATGATAGCTGTTTCACACGTGCATGCTGTGCTTAGATGGGTAGAGCTGTCAGGAGACTGTGAAAGCTCAGTCTTGTGATTGCACTTGAGGAAGAGGGACAGGAGGAGGACCCTTCAGCACCCTGTATCCTTTTGCTCATTAATACATTAATTTACATCTTGTTGTTTTTCTTTAGTGCAACGTGACATTTGTACCCACAAAAAGGCAACCACGTGTGAGAATCTTTAAAACAAAACCCTTTTTTTTGCAAAGGTATTGATGTTCTAAATTTGGGAAAGGTGCAACTTTGAGGAAAAACCTTAGAGTAAGTGTACTTTTCTTCCTACTTTTCTGGGCATTCAAGTTTTTCCCCACATGCTCTACCATGGGGCCATTAGTCAACTATATTTCTAACCCAGGAAAAAGTTAATGAGTTCCGTGTTCTCTGTCGCCTCCCGCTGTTCCCGATGTCCGCGGGCGCCATGCAGCCAAGCTCAGGGTCCACTCCACGCCCTGAATGAATGCCCAGGCCAAGAGAGGGACTTGTGTGTCACTGCAGGCCCTGGGAACTCAGGGGCCAGTTCTAGCTGGGAATAATGGAGACCTTCAAATGTCACCTGGTGTTTGTCTAGGAGAAGCCGCCTGGGAGAGGAGACTAGCAGAGACTTCACAGATGCAGCTGCAATTGGTGCCAGATGGGCCTGAGACAGGAGGACAGGGAAGGCAGGTCCCATTTTTGGCCCTGCCCTTCTGGGAGAGCAGGGAGGCGGGTGGGTATTGATGGTTTCCAAATGCCTTCGCAGAAGAAGGAATATTTTCTCCTCTGGGGACCCCAAGGTAGCTCAGCTGGCCACTGCACCCTTCAAAGTGGCTCCCATAGCTTCACCCAGGACAAGCCTGAGCGGCCAGGGTCATGCCCCAGCATGACTTGTCTCTAAAAAGCTTGCCCACCAGTTGAAAGACACCATGTCCTTTTCCTTTGTCCCTGCGTGACCTCCTTGGGGATCTCCAAGCCTTCTCTTTGGGCTTGACTCATGGGCCAGCCACAGGGTCAGGAAGAGCCCCTCTCTGAGCTGCAGCCCGTTCTCTGACCCCTCCCCTCCTGGCCTTGTGACTGCAGGGGGAAAGATAGCCTGGTCTCCCCCGTGCCTTTTTCCGTGGGCAAGGAGATGGCGGGTCCCCAGCACACTGCCTTCCAGATGCTCTCTCTGAGCCCAGAGCCCTCTCTAGGTAGGGAAGCAGGGTGGCCCTCTGGCTCTGAGCACTGTGGTCCTCGCAGCAGGCTTCAGGCTGCAGCCTTCCCTGGGCTTCTCTTTGTAACAGGGGCCTGATGCAACTATCCCGTGGAGAAATCTGGCACTCTTCTATGTTCTTCAGAAACAAGGTAGCATCTTAGATTTTCTGGCGAAGTAGTGAACAGCCTTTTAAAGGTTTTGTTTGTTTGTTTAGTTGTTTTCTACTTTAAAAACTTGTTGAGGAAGCTGGGCGCAGTGATGCACTGCACCTCTAAGGCCAGGGACTCGGGGGCGGAGGCAGGAGGATTGCAAGTTCAAGGCCAGTCTTAACGATTTAGTGAGGCCCTTTCTCAAAATTAGAAATAAGCGCAGGGGATATAGCTCAGTGGTAAACACCAAGCACCCCGAGGCTCAGCTCCCAGTACAAAACCAAAAACAAACAGACGACAAACTTACTAGGTTCATCAGGAATAAACTGTTCATTTGTATAATATAGATTTTGGACCACAGGGACAATGGGACAAAAGTAGGCAGCTTTTGAGTCACACATCTTCCCAGGCTTGCTTTTCCACATCCTGTTCCCTCCAAGGACATGCCACTCTGGGTCTGGTGCCATGGCCGGTGGTGACTGAGTGCAAAGTCCCCCAGTTTTAGCACAGGCTTGGAGCCAGGTGAGGGGGGCCGCAGGCCAACAGCCTAGTGGCTGCTTCCGACAAAAGTTAGGATGAGACTGCGTGGTCACTTCCAAATTTCTTTGTCACTAAGACGGGCTGAGAGCACTTTCCTGGTTCCCAATGCCTTGATCTGTGAGGCATGTGGGGGGAGCGGAGCTGGATGCTCTGGGTGAATCCCTTGCCGTCTTCCAACACCGAGAGCAACACCCGTGTGGCCCAGCTACTCGGTCATCTTGGTGTCACCACCTCCGTCTGTTTCGGGTCCTTGTCCCTGGCGTTGTGCATCAGGGTGAAGGCTGGGAGGCTGGCTTGAGTGCAAGGTGTGCTGGTGAGCCTCTGCGTCCTCGGCCCTAAGACGGAAGTAGTGATACCTTTGTCCACAGCAGGCTGCGGCAGGGGGTGAGAAGAAGGTGGCTGGAAACTGCGATTACATGAGACGAGTGCACTGGCCCTCGGTCAGGCTCCCTGAGGAGCGGTGCTGAGTGGGAGTCACCACGCCATATTCCCCGAGGAGCCTTGTCCTCCTAAGTCAGGAAGATGATGTGCAAGGAAAGGACCCAAGAGCAAATTCACCCTTCTCTTTCTGGATCTTTCTTTTAAAGTAGAGCCCTCGTGTTTGTTGAGAGGCTACAGCCATTGCTGTGCTCCGAGGTGGCTTAGCTGCTTTGGGAGTCAGACAGTACTGAACTCTGCAGAAGTCTTTCTCCTGGGCCACAGTGCAGCCCACGCTCACTTGGTTTTGTGTTGGTGACATTGACACTCTCTCTCCGTGGCCTGGAACTGTTGGCCACTGGAATTGCTTTAACACCTGCACCTAATAGGGGCTGGTGATGGTCGTCATTTTGCTTCTTTGGCTTAAAGACAGTAAATAGACGGATGCCATGGCCCCTGCCTCTAGTCCAGGTGCGCTCCCAAGTGGGGGGAGACGGGATGGGGAAGAGGATTGGCTCCAAGGCATCAATTCAGATTGTGGGCCAAAGTTCTGTCTCCAGAAGCAGCGTGACTCAGACTGACAGGAATTGATCGTCAGAGTGCTCCTCAGGTCCTTCAGGCCTAATGGGTGGTTTATCTGCTCTAGAAACAGATTTTTCTTTTCTTGATTTTTTTTTTTGAGGGGGGGATGTGCTATGAGGGATTAAACCCAGTGGTGCTCTACCACTGAGCTACACCCTCATTTTATTTTTTGAGACAAGGTCTCACTTAGTTGCCCAGGCTGGCCTCAAACTCGTGGTCCTCCTGCCTCAGCTTCCTGGGTCACTAGGATTACAGCACGGGCCGCTGTGCCGGCTCACATTCTCCTACTTCCCTGCCTGTGCGGGTGGCTGTCCTCCTCCTGGCCCCCGCTGCTTCCCTCTTTTCTCTTAACCGGGTTCCCGCTGCCCTGGCGGGAGTATAAAAGCATCACCTTTACGGGCCACAGGAGCAAACATGACCTGCAGAACAGGTGCTATGAGGGGAGGATGTTTTGGCAAAAACGAGGCCCACTCACCTGTTTTCTCTCTTTCTACTTTCCTGTAACTGAGTGGAAGGCCTGAGCTGAGGAGTGGAAATGACTTCAGTCTGTATCCTAATTAACCACAATTCTTAGTCTTTTGTTTTGTTTTACCAGAACAAGGCCTCGCTAGATTTCCCCAGCTGGCCTTGAACTCCTAGGCTCAAGCCATACTTCAGCCTCTGCCTCCTGAGTTACTGGGACTGTAGGCATGTGCTGCCACACAGCTTTTTAATTTCTCCTCCATCGGCATCTTAAGAATAAGAATCTGCTTCTGTTGATGTGCCCTGATGATTTCCCTCCGTAGGACATGCCGGGAGATGCCATGCGTATTCCATGAGGAGCCCTCTCCCAGAGCCTTTGAGGGAGCTCGCAGACAGCACCTCGCCCGGGCCGCGAAGTCCGCCTGAGTTTAACTGTGGGCTGCTTCGGGCCTACCTGGTCTGGAGGAGGCGAGGAGCATGCAGCACTGCCCCCCAACCTGTAGGCGTCTGAGTACTGCCCCCCGGCTAGTCTCCGTGCTGCTCCTAGGACAGAGGTGGGCCGAGTAGGACAAGTAACCGGCTTCTCTCCAGCCAGGTGACCCCAGGTGCAGAAGAAGTTCATGGTGAGTTGCTCAGAAGGTCAGGGCTGGCTGTGGCTCAGTGCATCTCTTGGTCATGGGTGCTGAGACACCCTTTCCTTTTTCCACTAGGGCGGTAAATGTGGAGTGGTGCTGAGGAGTTACTCTGGAGCCCACAGAAATGAACGCTGGCTCTGGGGGCAGGTGAGCGGTGAGGGGCAGGTGAGTGGCCCGGAGCTGGTGGCCCACCTGCTCAGCAAGCATGGGGTCTGGGCCTCCGCGCCAACACCAAGCCCTTGGTTCCTGCCAGAATCTGCAGGGTGGCGGTCCTCCGTGGCCATCGGGTGCTGCCCTGTCTCGGCCATGGAGCAGTGCAGAGGGTCCCTGCACAGCGGCTCTAGCCTGCCGGCTCCTGGGTCCTGAGCTCCTGCTGCAGTGCCCTGGCCAGCCCTGAATGGATGCCGAGCAAAGCCACCAGCCTCCGCCCCAGACGCTCCTGCCCTGTCAGTCCACAGCTCTGTCTTGGTTCACCAGGAGGTTTAGTCTTCAGCTCCTCTGGAAATCCCAAACTGCAGAGCTCCAGGGGGACCGCGCTCACCCTTGCCCTTCCCTCAGCACGCGCCTCTGCTGCACACGGCGACTGCTTCCCTCCTGAGGCTGCCGCGCCATGTGTGCTTGGTTGCTGGGCTGGTTCCTTGTCCTTGGTCACAGCTGCTGAAGATGTGCATCTCCGCCTTCTGAAGAGAATGTGGACTTCTAGAGAGCTGCAGCCTAAGGAGGACGCTGTGTCCCTCGGAGCCAGGATACACACAGCCCAGTGACACAAGCCACGCTGAAGGGCCCGTGTAATCACATGGGTGCTCTCTCTCCTAGCTTGGCAGAGACCCCTTGGCTGCCTGTCCTGGCAGCCGCCATGGGGAGTCTCCGTCATGGGCAGGTGGCTGGAGATGTCGGTTGCTGCCCCATGTCGCGTCTCCCTCGCCCAGACCTCCGGCATCTCTCAGCCTGGTGCGTTCTTTGCTCCTCAGGAAAGGCCTGCTTATGGCTGCCCCCACTCTTGTCACACTCCTAAGTGATTTGGCTTTTCCTTGCTCTTGCTTCCTACGCCACCTGCCCTCATCTGACACAGCTGCCAAGAGAGAGGGAAACAGCAGGCAAGACTCAGCCGGCGGAACATCAGCCCGAGGCATCCTGATGCCAGCTCTGGTTTCTCCTGTATCCTAAGAACACTCAGATCACGGGACATGGCCCTGAAGACGCACGTCCTGCAGGGGCCTCCTGGGCCAGCCCATTTCACTGCTGTCAGTGTTCTGCGGCCTGTCCTCGTACTTCCGTGGGGCCCGATTTGTACATTTGGCACCTACTATGGTTTGAAAGTGTTCCTCGAAGTTCAGAAGAAATGATGGAAACTTTATTCCCAGCTTAGCAGTATTGGGAGGTGGGACCTCAAAAGAGGGAAAGCCCTCAGGGATTGAGGAGGTCCGCTGTCTGGAGAGAGGGCTGGTGGTGGAGGGGACTGTGGCCCTTCTTGCTGGCCTGTGCTCCCTCTTGTCCCTCCACCTCCCCACCAGCAGGATGCAGTGAGCCCCCCCCCCCCACC
>NW_025999991.1:9059819-9085995 GCF_001458135.2 Marmota marmota marmota
CCCCCCCCCCCCACACACACACACAGGTGCCAGCACCGTGGTACTGGTTTTCCAAACTCCACAGCTGCATGAAATGTGTTTCTCTTCTTCATAAATCACCCTGTCCGTGGAGGTCTGCTACAGCAGCCCAGGGGACAAGGCCACACCTTGTGGGTTTCCAGCGGAACACAAGTGTGTGGACTGGCTTCCAGACCCAAAGCTCAGTGCCCTCGGAAGTGGAGAACAAGACTGTCATCAGGCACCCAAGTGTACTGAGTACCCAAGGCCCTCATGTGGGAGTGATCTTAAATGACCAGTCACAAGCCCTTTCCCACGCGGCTTGGCTCTTCCCAGCCCAGCCCAGCTCCATAGACAGGACCCCTTCATGTGCCTACGCATCACCCCTGTGTTGCTGGACCATGTGTAGGACCTCGGAGCAGAAATCAGCCTCACCAGGACGCAGTGCTGGGGATGAGACTGCCCACCTGTACTTTCCCACCAATAACCAGAATGTTGGCATTCACCTTCTGCTTGGGTGGACACAACTAGGTACTTCTGCGTTAGTAGCATGGGGCAGGGGGGAGTAGATTCTTTGTTAAGATGAAAGGAATTGTTAAGGATGCCTAAAAACACACACATTTTTTATATTGTGGAATATATTCTGGCTCATTAAAGACACAATGATGAATGAGCAGCACTCCGTTCCCTGGAGCCTAATCTTGTCTCTGGCAGTAACAAGCTGTTGTGGTTTGTATGTGAGGTGTCCCCTAAAGGCTTTCATGTGAGACAATGCAGGAAGGTTCAGAGGAGAAATGATGGGTTATAAGAGTCTTGACCCAATCAGTGAATTAACCCCTCATGGAATTAATTGAAGTGGTGGAGTGTGGCTGGAGGAGGTGGGAATTGGGGTGTATACTTTCTACCTGGAGAATGGAGTCTCTCTGTTTCCTGATCACCGTGACCGAGCTGCTTCCCTCAGCCACCCTCTCCTACCATGATGTTAAGCCTTACCTCGAGCCCAGAGGGATGGAGCCAGCCTTCTATGGACTAAGACCTTGGGAACCATGAGCCCTCAAATAAATTTTCCTCCTCTGTAGTTGTTCTGGTCACATCCTTTAGTCACAGCAGCTAAAAGCCTGACTGAAACACAAACTTAGTTGATTGAGAAGGTTCTTTTCTGGCCTTAAATTTTCTCCTCTTTCAAAGAGAGAGGCTGGAGTAGAAGTGCTCCAGAGAAGAAGTGCTCTGGAGGGGAAGTGCTCCAGAGGAGAAGTGCTCTGGAGGAAACATGCTCTGGAGGAGAAGTGTTCTGGAGGAGAAGTGCTCTGGGTTAGAAGAGCTCTGGAGGGGAAGTGCTCTGGAGGGGAAGTGCTCTGGAGGAGAAGTGCTCTGGAGGAAACATGCTCTGGAGGAGAAGTGCTCTGGGTTAGAAGAGCTCTGGAGGAGAAGAGATCCAGAGGAGAAGTGCTCTGTAGGGGAAGTGCTCCAGAAGAGAAGTGCTCTGGAGAAGAGTTCTGGAGGAGAAGGGCTCTGGAGAAGGGCTCTAGGTTAGAAGTACTCTAGAGGAGAAGCATTCTGGAGGAGAAGGTCTCTGGAGGAGAAGAGCTCTGGAGGAGAAGTGCTCTAGAGAAGTGCTCTGGAGGAGAAGTGCTCTGGAGGATAAGGGCTCTGAGGGAGAAGAGCTCTGGAGGAGAAGTGCTCTAGAGAAGTGCTCTGGAGGAGAAGGGCTCTGCAGGAGAAGGGCTCTGGAGGAGAAGGGCTCTGGGTTAGAAGGGCTCTGGAGGAGAAGGGCTCTGGAGTAATCACATTTAGTTGCCTTACAGGTTCTCAGTATTTGCAAGGTGGGTGATTTGGGTCCAGGTCACTGTGTGTCTTGCTGGTGGTGAAAAGCAAATTTCTTATTTCTTAGAACCTCATCCTGTCCTCTACTCAATGGGAATGATTCCCCTCTTCACCGGGTGGCAAGGTCTAGAGCGTAGGCAAGAGCATCGATGACTGTCGCGATGAGCTCACACTGTGTGCCCCATCGGGGTTGAGTGGATTGATGTGATGTCAGCAGAGTCAATTTGTATTGATGGGACGTGGATGCTGGCTCTTTCTGGGTTCCCTCGGGATGGCTGCTGGGGCTGCTGGGGTGTTGGAGGGACTCACCCTATCTCCAGGAAGCCAGCAACCAGGCTCCCCTGCCAGTTCTAGGCTCTGCAGTGTGGGAAGTCGGATCTCCTTCTGTGAAATCTGAAGTGTCCTGCAAGGGGTACCTGATGCTTTTCTGCCATCAGGATGGCACTGCTTTATCCACAGGTAAAGGAATCCTTCCAGAGCCTCCCCTTTCCGCCAAAGTCTCCCAACTTGGCGGCTCTGAGGCCATGGGCCTGCTGGCTGCTGTGGTTGGGTAGGGCTTGTGCCTTTGGAATTCATGGTAAAGTCAGCTGTGACTGTGGCGGTGCTGCAGTGGCAGGTTCTGCCCAAGTGAGGAGGCCCTCCTGATGAAGTGGGGCACCCGTCCATTGCTCTCCACCACGAGGGTGCGGCAGGAGGCCCTCCACCACCACAGCACTCTCCCAGAGCTTCTGCCCCTAGAACCCAGCCAAGCCTGGTGTCCCCACGTGTTGCAACGGCATCTGCAACAGGAGCCCTGCGAGGGCCTGGGCGTGCACATGGTACAGCTTCTGTCCCCAGCGTGGGCACTCTCGGCCTCGGGAGAGAGAGGAAGCAGAGCCGCCGCTGAAGCCCTGAGTGGACCTCAGGGCGGCGGGGTGGATGCTGTGCTGCCAAGCTGCAGACCATGCGACCAGTGGACGTGACGTCAGGTGAAACAGGACGAGCCCAGGAAGGTGAGCATGTGGAACTAACAGTGTGCCTGGGTGCGCCTTCCTGTCCAGCATCTTCATGTCCACCTGCCCCAAACACAGTTGTATAAAAGGGTCCGTCTACATTTTGGCAAATATGATGCTCACTTGGGTTTGCATATTTTCACAGAATCTGCATCTTCTAAGGTGATCAAATTTCTTTACAAAGTCTGCCTGTTACCTAACAATAATTCAGTCCTTAGGAAAGCAAATTCACGAGACCTGGAGTGTCCTGCTCAGAATCACGAGGGCTCTCCTCTGACATTTGGGATGACAAACCAGGGGACTTGTTCCTGTGGCTGTGCCCTGTCTCCTTAGGAAGCTATGCTCAGCCTTCCTCCTTCCATTCCTGGCATCTACTGGGCCTCACCGTGCCCCACATGTATTGGAAGAGTTTTCAGTTAAGCTGATGAACTTTTCATCTTTCATTGGTAACCAATTTTGCTAACCGGTCAGCTCTAATCAGTCTTGCTTTCTGGCCTGTGAACCAGCCCTGAACCACACGCAGCCCCCACAGTGGCCGGAAGTTCCCGGTCAGCATCATCCTCTAAGGAGGAGGTAACTCCAGGGCAGCTGGTTGGCATGATTCAAGAGAAAGGGGACATTCTCAGGGCAACAGGGCACCGAGGTAGGCAGAGGTGCCAGGCCCGTGTCCGATGAAGAACTTGGGGCCTTTCATGTGGGCGCCATTGGCAAGCACAAAGCAAAGCCTGGGGAGCGGCGGGGAGGCCATTGGTGGGGAATGCTTCGCAGCTCTTCCCTGAAGCCCAAGTTTATCTGCTACAAGGTGAATGCCCTCCACCTGAGGAAGTCCAGGGACCTTTCTCAGTCTTCCATGTCTCCATCTGATGGCAAAGGCCACCATTTAGGCGAGGAATGAAGACACCTGTTGACTCCAGTTGGCCCTTATCTGCTATCGCTGGGACACACTGGAAGACAGCTGTGGACTGGAGAAGGAGAGCAGGGCCGCCTGGCCACCTGAGAGGGCTGTGTCCTGCCCGCCGTCTTGCCACTCTCGCTCTCCCTGCTCTTCCAAGGACGTGGAAATCCAGCCCTTCCCACTACTAGAGGCACCGTGAGGGGCCAATGAGGGGGAACGGTTTGCAATTCCACAAACCATCTCTTGGGGTTTATCTCTAGGTATTGTATACACGGTTCGTAAAGTCAAAGTTAGATGAAAGTCAACATAAGGCATTGCTTTACTTTTCTCATCTCAGCAGATACAAAATATATCTAATTCTAAAGTCCAATCTGAGAAGGTGCAGACAGGGGTTTAATATTAATTGTGAGAAAATGCAGGTTCCTTGTGTGAAGTTGGGGGATCACCTTACTTTGGCACTGGGAGCCTGGTACTGCTCCTCTAGGAGGCTGGCCTTGCCCTGGCTGGCACCTGTGCCCAGGTGATCAGGCCAGTGCTCTTCTTCTCCTCTCGAGGGTGGCAGCTCTCTTGGGAGCTGTGCCCACCCTGAAGGCTGACGGCGTCACTTCCACCCATGGGCATCTCCAGGGGGACGTCCCGTGTGCCATGAGGGATCTCTGTGGTTCCTCCCTCCGAGGCAGAGGATGGGGGGTGGCGGGTCCCTTCTGCTCCTGCCTCAGCTCTGAGCCAACCCTCCCCTGGGTCTCACTGTAGCAAAAAGTTACAATGTGGGACTGAGGCTGATCAAAACTGCTACTTGTTCACAAAAGAATCTTTTAGTGAAATTTTAAGTTTTCTCATAACTTCTAGGAAGCAAATACGGTGTTTCATTTCTTCACTGAACTAGACTTGTTTTTCCAGGACGTTCTGTTCATGTAAGATCGCTGTGAACCACACAGCCCCCCACACTGGCTGTCTTCCGCACCCATCCAGGTGAACTTTTTGATGTTGTTTAAACGACATTTACTTATCTCTAGTTTCCCTAAATACTTTACAAACTGTTTTTCTTAAAATCATACCTGGGCACTCATAAACATTGTGTAGTGAGTTGCCTTTTTTAACTATCAAGATATATTTTACACTCTTTGAACCAAGCTGAAGCTGCTCAAGAAGAAGAAGAATTACATGTTTGTTTGAACTTAAATGTGGCCATTTAAGAACTTCTGACCACCTGGTGGTTCTACTAGGGGTCTTCAGAGGAATAGAACCAAGAGTACACATGTCCCTGTTCCAGAGATTCAGAGATGGAGGAGGGACAGAGGTGAAGAGGGAGAAAGAGACAGGAAAGGGAGCGGAGAGACGGACGGGAGTTGTCCCACTGGCCATGGGAGGTCTGTAGTCTGCAGAGCAGGCCCTCAGGGTGGCGGGGACCCAGGGAGGAGCTGGGGCCGGAGTCTCCATCTGAATCCCAAAGGTCAGTGGCTGAAAACTCAGGCAGGGTCTCTGTGTTGAGGTGGACACCCCACATTTTCTCTGAGAGTCTTCAAACTTGGCTCTAGGGCCTTCGGTTGACTGGACAAGGCTCACCCAGAAGGGAGGGCAGTCTGCTTTCCCCACAGATTAGAATGCTGATCACATCTAAACAATTCCTTCACGGCCACACCAGGGCTGGTGTTGGACCTGACAACTTGGCTCAATGGCCTAGCCACACTGACACCGAAGTCGACCCGCCACAGACCTTAGAGCAGCTTTGCAAACACCAGGCCCTCAGGGAGTCTGCAGGGGCAGCCTCCTTAGGAGGCCGCAGCTCCGCTTGCCCAGCAGGACAAGGTTCCCGCGGCAGTGCCTGCCAACTACAGTTCAGTCTGGCCCCAGGGCCTTGCTTGGGGGACACACAGTGAGGAGGGACTGTCATTTGAGAGGTGGAGTAGATGCTTTTGTTGACTTTGTGTTCAGTACAGCATTTTGTGTAGGTAGAAACTTACTGACTAACAAATGGCACAAAAGCACATTCCCATACTAACACCTTCCCGCAGAAGAAGGGGCTCTCAGAAAAATCAGGCTGGGGCTGGGGGTGGCTTGGCGCCTGCATACAGAGGCCCTGCTCTGTCCAGCACTGCAAAAACAACAAGGACAACCACAACAGAAAATCAGGGCTTGTTCATTGTCCCCAAAAGTCTACTTTTAGGGAATTGTTAAAGCAAACTCTACGACCCCAAATCAAAGAGCCTTCCAAATCTAACCAAAGCATTTTATCTGTAAAATGGTGCCCAAACACACACTGGCCAATTCTAAAAGCTAGCCAACCGTTTAAACCAGTTCTGTAAGACTTCGAGAGTTTCAGGAACATGTCCTGATCTTTTGAGGGGATTTCTGCCAGAGAGTCCTCTGGTGCCTAATGGAACCTATGTGAGCAGATCCTCGTCATTCAGATGGGGTTTCGGGGGAGGGATGGACAGCAGCCCTGTGCGCACCGTGGGTCACGGCAGAGCCCCGTCCTGTCAGAGCCTGTGCACTCACAAAGCCCTGCCCATCAGGATAAGGAGAGACAGTGCCACGGGGAGGCTGCCACAGGGAGGCTGCCGAGGGCTGAGGCTCAACTGGCAGGGAAGTTCTGGGGCTTGGACACAGAGTCTGTGGACACAGCAGAGGTCACAAAGGGAATGGCCAGTGGCCATGGGACGGTAGCACTGAGCCAGGAAGACGCTCCTCCTGGGCAGGACCTCGCATCCTGCTGCAGGTGCGTGGGAAGCCAGGCTCCACTGCCCCAGGACACAGAGAACCCCAACACAGAGGTAAGTCCCTGGCGATAGCAGCAGCCGGCGGCAGGATCTGAAGCCGTTTCCTTACTCCTCCCAGGCCCTATGCGGGCCAGCCTCTCCAGCCATTTTGCTGTGACTGCCTGGACCAGTGGACGCTGTGAAGCCACGACATGCGCTTGCAACTCTAAGTGGAGAGAGAGACGCCGTCCTCTGAGCTCACTGACTTGGTCCCGCAAGAGCCTTCTCCCCTGGGCGCCTCTCCAGCCTTCAGGGAAAGCAGGATGCTCACCCCTAGACCTGAACCACAATCGCACCTTGCTCTGGAAGTCCTGAAACCAAACTGGTCTCCAGCTGCTTGCTACTGGAAAGATGTGGAAGATGTTCCTCTACCTGGGGCCAGCAGGTGCACGTGGAGGCAGGAAAGTCGGGGAAGTAGAAATGGTGGCCTCTATCTCTCAAAAACATAAAATATTGTAGTTTAGTGGGGGTGATGGAGAGGAAGCACACACACACAGAGCAATTGGAGAACAAAGTAATGGGACAGTGATTATGTGCTAAATTGTGTGGCACAGATTATATGTGCTTTAAGGAATAAAAAAAAAAAAAAAACCAAGAGCTCCGTGTGAGCTGAATTTGAGATGATTTCATTACTGGTCCATTTTTAAAGGAAAATGATAAATGGGTAAGAAACGCTCACATAAGGGTCCAGCAAGGCAAGGGCTGGCTGAGGGCAGAGAAGGAACGGGAAGCCCTCGTGCCTGCCACCGCTGACCTGAGCCAAGCTCTGGTAAAATAAGACTTTCTCTAGTCCGGGCCTTAATTTTCCCATCTCAGCAGGGAAATGGTGCCTGAGATCAGTGCCTGGAGAGAGTCGGCCAAGGTGTGGGCCCCGGTCTGCATTTCTTTCGTTTGTTCTTCAAGCATATTAATGTCCCTCTACAGGTATTAAAAGAATCTGCTGAGCCTCTTAGGAAGACTCACAACCACCAGTCTCAAAATAGCTGCGCTTCTGGCCGGCTTTGTTACACTCACAGGAGATGGCTTCACCTCTGCTCAGCAGAGCGGGGGTCCTGCCAAGGTCTCGGGGAATTCCTCCACCTGCGGGAGGAACCGTCCTGAATCGTCCAGCCAGGGGTGGGCTGCACTCCTGAGTGTGAGCGGCGGAGGAAATCGCCAGCCCCAGCCAGCTTCGCCTCCCATCCAACTTCTCAGCCTGCCCAGGGGTGCTGGGGACGGCCGGTCCTGGGTGCAGCAAGGTGGCACAGAAGAGGGGCCTGTGCTCAGTGGCGCCCATCACCCTACACATTCCCAGATTCCCACTGCTCCCGTGAGTACATCCTGGTTCTTTTAAAACTTGTCTTTAAATCTCATTTCAATCAGACTGAAGCCAGGGTCCCGTGCTGACTCTTCCTGCTGTCCAGAAGGACCGTCTGAGAGGCTTAAGAAAGGGGCTCCCATTCCCTGCTGTCAGCAGAGGAGGTAGTGCGTGCCCAGGTCACCCTCTGGGTGCAGTCGGGAAGTCCCACGTGAGGAGTGAGGGTCCCCCAGGCTCCCCTCCAGCTGCAAGAACTTTCCTGGGGGTCAGAGCACTTGTGGGGGAGACATTTGCATGTTCAGAGCACGGGTGGGGGTCCCAGCACACCAGATGATCTCTGCGGATTCAAGCATGCCATGTCAGGAGGCAGAAACTGTTGGACGGGGGCCTGCCCTGTAGATGGCAGGGTGGTGGCTCAGGGAACAGGCCCCCAGTGAAATTCCCACTCCTCACTGACCAGGTGCGTGGCGGGGGTGTCACTCAATCTCCTTACGAGGGAGACAGGGTGCCTGGAGAGCTTCAGGCAGAAACGCTAGGCCGGCACACAGTACAAGGCACAGGTCCAGAGCCAGGCAGCGCTCAGCCCGGGGAGCCTCTGAGGCCCAGCACTGGGTGAAGGGACAAGCCAGTGCAGCCGTTCTAGGGGTGGGGTGTTATCTGGTCATAGAAGAAGGAGGCCCAGAAGTCACCATGCCACACGTGGATGACTCCTACAGCATGCTGAATGAGCCGGGCTGCAGAGGGCTCTGCAGGGTTCCATTGACAGGGTGCGTCCAGAAGAGGCTGTCCAGGCAGGAAGTGCAATGGAGGTTGGGCGGGGAGGACTGCACGGGTCAGAGAGTGTTCCATGGAGCGTGGACAGCTCTGGAAGGAGAGAAGTGATGTCCCAAGCCCTCCTGACTATCCCCAGCACCACTGGCCATTCAGTTCCACATTCAGCATCTCAAGAGAGCTTGAGACCGTTGAGATTTCTGAGCACCCTCAGTCCTGATTGGTGGCCACCAGCATTCGTGTGCCTCAGGTCTCGGCACTGGGCCGAGATGAGTCTGGGCTCCTGCTCACTGTCCCGGGGCTGTTTTCCCTCCAGGCCTGCGAGGTCACACCTCTCAGCCCACTGGCTGCTGCCAGGGCCATGGCACTGCCCTGGTTATCCCACCTCTGCTCTGCACGCCGCTGCTGTGGGTGGGCTTCGGAGCAGCACGCCTGCTCTCCTCTCCCTGCTCAGCAGCTGTCCAGGGGTCTTCCCAGCTCTGGCTGGAGTGAACTCCCCAGCTCCTCCTGGTCTGCCTCTTTGCCAACTGGACCCGTTTTCTGGCTCTCCCCAGCTCCAGTTGGCTTGCCGTGGGTGCTAGGACCCCATCGTGGTGATCTCTGGGACTTCTGTCACCACCTAAGGGCACCATCCTGCAGGACAGGGCTTCTCACTGGTGGGCCTCTGCTCTGGGACAAGCACACCCAGGCAGAGAGATGAGCCTCAGAACATCTCACTGGAGGAAGAAACCCCCTCCCCTGTTTGCTGATGCAGATGCACACAGCTGGCTCCCTTCACCCTCTCGGCCCTTTCCTTTGCCCCGGGGCCCTCCTCTCCTATGACCCACTGAGGTGAATATCTCTGTCTCCACTTGAAGCCTTTGCATGATAGACCAGAGGTCTGCAATTGAGTCCTCATTTAAGTTTGGTTCATGCTTCCCACCAGGGCAGCCCTGGGGGCTTCCAGCCTGCTGTTCTGGGTCCTGGGGCCAAAATCCCACAAGGATCAGAACAAACCCCCAGGCCAGCAGGACTTCGGATCCCAGGGCAGGATCCCTTGCATCAAAGCGCAGTAAGCGTTCTCACTGGTCTCGAAGGAAGTAGAAATAATCGCGTCAGAACCTCTCGGTTAATAGAGGCTATTAATAGAGCAACCCTGAGCTTTGAATTCAGAGGGTCCCAACAGAAACAGCCACCACGGAGCAGGTCTGCCTCTGACCCCAGGTCTGACTGTAGACTCCAGAACATTCCATACTTAAAATTCCATACTTAAAAACATTCCAAAACTTAAAATGCTCGGGAGCTCCCTCCCCTGATTTAACGACTGAAAGTGGAACAAGCTCTCTGCACTCATTGGCAGTGTCTGCTCGGGGACCGAGGAATGGACGTATTCTTCCCCATGGAGCTCATGAGAACACAGAGAACAAAATGCTGGAAAGACAGACGGATGAGAGCCCCTGGCCCATGTGCCCGGACTCGTCTTCTAAGGGAAATGGTGCTCTCTGCATTTCCTCTTCCACTGCCCCGATCCAGTCCCCGGGGCCATCTTTCCCCTCTGCATCGCTCTCAGGGATCTGGGCTCTTATGCAGAGTTCTCCGGGTTAGAGAAAGTGATCACTTTGTGTGTCCTGCTTCTCAGAAGAGACCTTGTCCACTCAAATTTCCCAATTCAATCTTATCTTTTAGCAGTTTTCTCCTTCTTTTAGTTAAGGAACTGCAAGACGAAATTATCAAAGTGAGCGTTTTTATGGGTTTCATCTGATGAAGGAAATAATTAGCATCTTCCTATCTTTTAATGTTTCCAATAAAACATGCAAACACTTAGCACAGCACTAGTTATGTGCCAGAAAATCCTGTGTGTTTGTACACACATGTCAGGGTATTTGGTCATCACAGGTGGTAAATGGGGAACTTAGGCAGAGAGTCTGCAGGGTCTGCCTGCAGCTGGATGACATCTGTGGGAGGAGGAATTGATTGACCATCAGGCAGCAAGGCCCCAGCCTTTGCTGAGATCCCCCACACACACACCTCATAGAAAGCTTGGAAAGAAAGAAAACCATCCATGACCTCATAGCACCTTCTCTCAGATGCCCTTCTTTCTCATAGATACATGTTTTGCAGAATAAAATGATATTACACATTCACTTTTCCATCTTAAATCCTTTGTCTTGCTGTATAGTTTTCATTTATTATTATAATCATTAAAACAATTTTATAGTTGTAGATGGACAGCATGCCTTTATTCTATTTGCTTATTTTTATATGCAGTGCTAAGGAACTAACCCAGTGCCTCACAGATGCTAGGTCAGCACTCTGCCACTGAGCCTTAGCCCCAGCCCTTATTTATTATTTTTGATGGCTGCATACTCTTCCAATACATGACTTTTATTTACTTTGTTGGTCTTCTGTTAATAAATAATGAACTTGCCTCAGTTTTTCACAAATAAAAATAACACATCAATGAACATCTTCACATTGTGTGTGTTCCCAATTTTTAAAGGTTAGACAGGACAAATTATCAATAGTCATAAGCAAACCTTGAAAGTGTCAAGTATCTGAACCGTGGTTTTAAAGGAAAGTTCTACAAAACCAAGAAATAGGCCATTTGTGGGGGGCTGTTGTACTGGGAATTGATTCCAGGGCAGCTGTACTGCCCTTTTTATTTGTTATTTTGAGACAGGGTCTCGATAAGTTGCCCAGGCTGGCCTTGAACTTGGAATCTTCCTGCTTCATCCTCTTGAGTCTCTGGGGTTACAGGTATATACTAATGAACTGGCTTGAACCAGGTAATTTGTGGGTAATTTGAATACTTTAGACATGACAATTCATTTTACAAGGACTCGCTGACTCTCATGCTAGAAACCGTATAAGGATATTTCATAAGAGAAAGACAGAGAAGACTTGGGACCAACATCACTCATGAAAATGAATGCCCACCTTTTCATTAGAAGTACATTCTGAGGTATGTTTAAAATATATACCACAAGCAAGTAGGTTTTTTTTCTAGAATAGCAAGAGTCATTCTCTGAATATGTAGATTAAATGAAAAAAATGTGATCCCTTAGACAGCAGAATCACAGTGAAGAGTTTGACAGCCATTCCTGATGCAGGGCCTCATTAGTAAAATCAGAAGGAAGTTTTTAGAGATTGATGACTTAAGAGAGAAATGGAAATAGGGCTTATTGGAGTTGTCTTTATCTACCTTGGAAGTTCAATTATTACTATAAGAAGAAAATAGTGTGAAATTAAAAATGGGAAATTAAAAGCCAATATTATTTTTGTGAATAGATGCTATTAAGCCAAATTAGAGAAGTCCAAAATATTAACCCATCATTTTCATCATCATCATACTGAATGCTCAGAAAAGCAGGGAGAGTAAGCAAAGGGCCACCCCTCTATGTGCCAGTGTTTGTACGATTCTGTAGTATGTTTTTCTGCAATGATTTGCAATAGCAATTCTATCCCACCCCACCTTTAGCATAATTAGGAATGTGCATGCATCAAGTGAAATGCTGACTCTGAAGCATAAAGAGAACCTGGAACCCCTTGAGCCGGCCCTGCTCTTACAGGAGGTCAACAATTCCAGAGAAGTTTGTTCTCCCCAAATTGACCTCAAACTAAAATCTTAACCCAGATCTCACTTCTGTGCAGAAAAATGTGCCATTAGCTGAAAGAGAAATGTCCTGGCAGAGCCAAGGAGGGTTTGAAAGAGCAGGCAGGGGCCTGGGTGGCCGGCTGGCGCTCAGCTGTGACAGTGCTGTCTCGCGGACAGCCAGGCCAGTGGCTTGGGGAACCCAGCGGAGGGTGTGCAGAGAGACCCGCCCGCTCTGGGGATCTGGTTAGTGTGGGTAAAGGCTGCATTTCGGCTACAGCGGCAACACAATCACAATAAACAGCAAAGAAACCTTGCACAGTCCTGGGGAAGAGAAAAATGCTGGCGGCCTACCGCGGAGATCTTTAGTGGATTAAGAAGAACAAGAAAGGTGAGGCTGGGGCTCAGAGGCAGAGCGCTGCCTGCACCGTGAGACACTGGGTCTGATCCTCAGCACCTCATAAAATAGATAGATAGATAGATAGATAGATAGATAGATAGATAGATAGATAGATATTATGTCCAACTATAACTAAAAAACAAGTATTAAAAAAAAAGAGTAAGGAAGTGGGAGCACTCTAGGGAGCAGGCCTTAATCTGGGGGTGGAGGAGGCTTTCATTATTGTTTTAGCATAAGGCCAAGGCCAAAAAGTATTAGGAAAAAGTAACTAAAGGTAAAATGCCAAGCGGAAAAACCTGTGTAGCTTACTCCATAGAGGAAGTATTAAGCTCTAAGGCGGAAGGGCGAAAACGTCCACGCGGAAAAACCACAAGAGAGAAACAGGCAGAGCGCAGGAAAAATCATCCCTGAAAACAAGCCCAGAAATGACGGAAGAAGGCAGGAAAGTGCTGGGGTTTGACAGCAGCCAGAGAAACACAGAGGAGCCGGACGTCAGTGGCCTCCAACCAGAGCAGGGAGAATCAGGATCGCCGTTGGGGCGAAGAGGGGACAAAACGGGCACGTCCTGTGCTGTGGCACCGCTTTTCATGGAGGAGGAACGATCGCTGTCCAGATCTAACAGCCGCGTCCGTCCTTGGGAATTCCACTCGAGGGATGTGTCTCGGCCACGCGCAGACTCTCATTTCAATACGTCAGTGTATGCACACTGCAGAGTTTTTTAACTGAGGATTTTGAGAAATTCAGTGTTCTTCTTGGAGGCTGGATAAATGAATGATACTATTGTCATCCCCTGGAATTTTATGCTGCTAATAAAGATGAGGCAGAACTCTCCCGTGCTGACGCCACAGTCTGCAGCAGGTTGGGGTCACAGGACGGAACATATGAAGCCTTTTGTGTTGGAAAACCACCTCTCCACCACGACCACACGTGCAGCGTTGTACACAGGCATATGTCTCCTACCAGACTCGCGGACACACGTGCATTCTACAGTCATCCATTTCAAGTGGGTGGGAAGCTGGGGGACACCCTGACCCCTGTCACTCTGAGTCTGTGGGAGCTGGGGACATTTTTGCTCTCGCTTCTTAGCCTTTTGCCTTGTCTGAATTACTTAAAGGTAGAAGTTCCCTTCTCAATGATAAAAATACGTAGAGCAGCGCAGATGCTGTTCCCTGAGTCGTCCAGGGACTCCGACGTGCCTGCTGCCTGGTGCACAATGCTGTAGGTCCCTCCCCGTACTGCCGCGAAGGCCACTGTCTGTGCATGGAGCCTGGGAAGGCTCGTGAGCCTCTCCAGGAGACTCACTGGGGGCTCTCTCCGGCTTGTCCACTAGCTGTGGAACCCGTATCCTCGATGCTGCTGTCTAATCTAACCTACGCCTAAGAAGGAGAATACAGCCAACGGCAGCCGGAGTGGGCTCTCCTCTGGGCTCTGCTGGGACCACACTGGTCAAGACATGAAGGCTCACGAGAAGCAAGGAGAGTGCAGAGAGTGAGGCTGTCAGCTAGCCGTGGCCCTCCTGAGAGACAGCCACGCCTCCCGTCCTCCCCACGGCCTGTGCCGTCCCCCACCAGCCCTCTGCTCACCTTCTTTCTCATCTCTCATCTGGCACCCCACTCACCTCCTCCTGTCTGTGGCCCCGGGAGAGCAGAGACATGCGTCTGTTTTCTCCATGATAACAGCCCAGGGGCGGGTGCTGCCTGATGGGTGGACAGCCATCCTCTTCCCACAGTACCATGACCAGTGCCCAGCAGTGTCTCCAGATGGCCATCTGTAGCTGGCCATGAGGGTAAGACCCAGGTTGTAAAGATCAGTATCTTCTCCCCTGCTGGTGCCGAGGGCTGAGTCTGGAGATGGGAGGCCTCATAACACAAACTCAGATCAAAGCCTGGCTGCTGTACGGCACCCGTGAAGTCCTTGCCTGGACTTGATTAAGTCAAGAAACTCTCCTGGCCATAAAAGATGTGTTTCAATTTAAAAGTCTTCCTCTTTTTTGTTTTTGAAAGTTTGAGCTTCCCAGATACTGGCTTGCTTCTCCACCCCAACCTGAGCCTTACAGGGACCTCCCACAGGTCATGCTGGCACCTGCCACAGGATGGCTGCCATGTCTGTCCCTTCCCACCCCTGCACACTGCTGGGGCTGCCACTCAGACCTCCAGCCGTCTCCCTCTCTGCTTTTTGGAAAGAGTCCGGTTTGCCAGTAAAAATGCCTTGTCCAGAGGACACAGGGCCAGGCATCCTTTGGAAAGCCCTCTTCTTAAACACAGGCTCAGGTTATGCTGGTGTTTAGGTTGTGTGGGTCTGTGATCGATTTCACGAAACTCTTCAATCATTATAAATGTGAAGACCTATTTCACAGCAGAAGAATGAGGGCTCACGTACAGATGCCTCTCATGTTAACCATTCAGAGACTCTTAAAGAGGGATCCTGGACATGAAGAGGGCTGACCTAAATATTCAAAGAGGAGAAAAAACTCACAGACCCGCCTGGGAAATGCCCAGGACGTCCAAGGAGGTGGACAGCAAGACCCTGACAGAGTCTAGGGCCCCATTTTCCCCCAGTCGAGTTAATTAGATGTGATCATCCATTTAAGGAATTAATTTATAAGCTCTCCAGTTTATTGAACAATGCCTGGTTCAATACCAGTAGTTTTAATGATTTCATTTGATTTAAAGAATTTTTTGAGAATGATATTTAAGATTTTAACAACCACAGTGGCTCCCAACCAACCAGAATGGACAAGGGACACGGTCATAGCCACTGGCCCACCAGGTGAACACTAGGCAGCCTCAGAAACAGGCGTCACTGCCATTGCATGGGCAGGGAGCAGCCTCAGGGAGGTATTGGATACTTGACATACAGGACATCCCGTTTGGGGAGATGGCACTTCGTCTAGCACTCTGCACGCGGAACATCTCTACGTCTCTTGTCGGTTTTGTGCATGTGATGCTGGGGATGGATGCCAGGGCCTTGCACAGACTACACAAGTGCCCAACCCAAGCCACACCCCAGCCTAATCCTGGCCTGTCGTCTTTAAATGCTTCCGTGTGAAGTCCATCTCATGGTGGGCTCTGAGCAGAATGGCCGAGTGCCTCATGATGTGCACCAGCCTCATGCAAAGAAACAACACCTGACCCTCTACAGTGCTCCCTGACGTGGAGTCTCAGCAGGGTCACCAGGCTGCTGCTCAGGCCCAATTAGGGAGGAAGTGGAGACTGTGCAGATGGCGGGGTCTAAAGAATGCCTTCGGGTCCCTGTGTGCTGGTCTCATGGAGAGTGACCCAGAGTTGGTGCTGAGAGCATATTGAGCATCTGCGGCTGCTTCCAGGATAAATATTTAAGCTTTAGCTGGAATCACACACGCTGGCACTCAATTAAAGGCCTTGGCTTCGGGGTCCTATTTCTGAAATGCACAGGATCCACAGCCGCATTGCAATTTGGGCGATTCACATTGAGCACATACCTATGCCTTTTTACTTAAATGTACAAACCGTGCTAAGCCCCGAGGCGCCTGCACTGAAATGCATTTCTGATCTTATGACACGCATGCCCTGCTACAGAGAATTAACTGTCCCTCATTCCCAGCCACCTTGTGATGTTACTGATGGGAACACACTGAAATTTCTGTGTAATTTCCATTTGTATTGTATTTAAACGTTCAGGACACATTATCTGTCAAAGAAAACATCATTTTATAAAATTATTCACAACTCCTGATGTAGCGATGTCAGGCATTATAAACCATTCTCAGGCTTGGTGCCCAGAAGTGTCACTAGTCCATGAGTTCAGTCCGGTGCTGTGGCTCGGTGGCTTGCTTTCCTCCTGTTCTCGGGGGACAGTCTGTCTTGTTTGTTTTCACTGTGTGCTTCTGCGGAGTCCACTGAGACGTCTGTCCTTTTCTGTGGTTGTTGCTATTGCTCTTTTATCCCATACATGTGGAAATGGAAAGACGTAATAAAGTATAAAACATGCTTATTTCTTTGATTTTGTAGCAATGAATAATCGTGCACTTTGCCAGGTCTATAGCTGGTAACAGTGCACATCCCTGGAACCCAGCCCAATAATGCCAACACAGAGGTCTGTGGGAGGGGCCCCATAGCTGCACTTGGGATCAGTGCCTTTATTTACATTTGTAGTGTGTAGGTCATGCTTTATGAAATAGCATCAGGTATGCTTGCTTGACTATGCAATGTAGACTTCCTTTCCATGTTCACGATGCCCCTCAGTCTATCGAGACCTGTGGGCTCCACCCTCTTCCAGCCTATCACTTCAGCATTCCATCTCACTGCATCTGTCCATCCACCCATCCAACCAACAATCCATCTATCACCCATCCTTCCAACCATCCACCCATCCATCCACTCATCCTTCCATCCTTCCATCTATCCACCCATCCTTCCATCCATCCAACCATCCTTCCATCCATCCATTTATCCTTCCATCTTTCCATCCTTCCATCCATCCATCCCTCCACTCATTCTTCCATTCTTCCATCCATCTATCATCCACCCATACTTTCATGCTTTCATCCAACCATCCATCCTTCCATCCTTCCATCCATTCCTTCTCCTCCCATCAGTCTTCCTGTTCATCGTTCTATCCACCCATCCTTTGTATTCTAGACATTTTTAAAGGGTTCTTATGTATCTTGTGATCTGGAGATAACTGACACAATCCTTGTCTTGAAGGAACTAAAAGACTTACAGAGAGTTCATTATTGACCCAGCTTGTTTTGTACCATTTGTCTTGTTACTGAAGCTGCTATGTTCTGATATAAACAAATAATAATGTTTAAAAAGTAAAAAACAAAACTGTTGTCAACTTTATTTGAATCATTCACTATTACTTTCACCCATGTCAATGATTAAAACTGTGGAATTACACTGAATTATAATTTATCTCAGATCTTATGAAAAAGCATCCATGTGTCACGTTCTGAATTTCCATGTCCCCCATTGTATATTGAGACACAACCTCCGAGGTAATTGTGCTAAAGGAGGAGCTTGGGGTCCACCTTTAGCTCATGAGGACCTGCCCCCACAAATAGAATTAATGTCCTTGCAAATGAGGTCCAAGGGAGCATGCTTGTCCCTTCTGCCATGGAGGGCACAAGAGAGGCCATGCACACGGAGCAGGCCGTCACTGGATGCCAAGTCCTCTGGCTCCTTGACCTTGGACTTCTTAGCCTCCAGATCTGTGAGCAATGGGTTTGTGTCTGTGGATTCCCCAGCCTCAGCACACACACCTGCGAGGCCATGACTTACAGACTCACATGGAAACCACCGACTGAGCTCCAATATTCAGCATGTAGGAACCCAGAGGACAGCCCTCCCTTTACAGACTGGAAGGCTGTCGTGCACACAGCCCTGGAGTCTAGCACTTGCCATGTCTTCTCCACAATACCCTATTCCCTGGTTTTCTCATCTTGGGATAAAATCAGTTCAGCAAGAGGTTTGTGCCAAACAGGTTACATAGGGTACCAATTTTAATGTTAAAATTGAATGTAGACAATATGAGAATATATCTTTTAATTAAGGAAAATTGTCTTCAATTTTTTAAACACGTACATTAAGCCTGGACCCATTAGCCCTGTGAGAAACTGTGCCATGTGAGACTCAGTCACATCTGATCTTATGTCATTTCCACAACGACTTCGATCTTCAAAGTAACTTCACATACATTGAATTGCTATCAGAACATCTGAAGAGTTAAGATTCATGTCAATTCTAAAGAGGTCTAAAATCTCCATTTCTCCTCTAAGTCAGGAATTTATATGAAATTGACCTCAAAAGCAGATTTTAATTGCAATTTTGGAGATTTCTGCTTTTTAAAAAATAGTTATTTTATTTATTTATTTTTTAGTTTTCGGCGGACACAGCACCTTTGTTTGTATGTGGTACTGAGGATCGAACCCGGGCCGCACGCATGCCAGGCGAGCGTGCTACCGCTTGAGCCACATCCTCAGCCAACTTCTGCTTTCTTAAAACTTCAGCTTCACCAACTTTCCCCACCCCGGGGGGCAGCGGCAGTGAGATGACTCCCAGGGCCTCTCCTCAGTAAGTGGGGCCTGGCCTTGTTTCCACTGTCACCTAGGTGACTAGCGGTGACTAAATTCTTGTAAAACTCTTGGAATACCAGAAAATGGCCTGTCTTGGAAAACTACAAACAATGATTTCAGTACATCCCTTAAAATCCACAACATTCCTAACACCCAGGAAGGCCTTCGCCGCGAGCACCCCTGCCGGGCCCTGGCCTTGTGGGTGCCGTCACAGCCTTGGGCGAGGAGAGCTGACTTCCCTTTTGACCTTCCCAGCTGACCTCGGGGGCCCTGGGACGAGGGGAGGGCTCAGAGCACACGGAGGTCTGTGTCGATGGGCTCTGGCTCTGGCCGAATCCTGGGTCTATCCTGAAAGCCCCACCAGAACAATGGAAACAAGGCTGGCCATATTTAGGTCTTTTCAGCGATGTCCACCTGGGTCACACTAGAGAGCCTCATCAGCGTGAGGACAGGAGCCGCTGAAGGGCCTGGACAATGCTGCCCCTGGGACTTCTGCTCTGCTCCTCCGCGGCACTTCTGTGACAGTCACGACTGTGGGTGGCTACAGAGGACACCCTGGTTTCTAGGCAGAAGATTTAAATGTTTAAATTGTGTAAGTTTAGAGGTCTAACCACACCTTACAAACTATTTTAATTTTCCTTTTTGGAAGAGAGTCAGTGCAAAGAGTGAAAACGGATCTGTGACATTCTCGGGATCTCAGGGCCACGAGCGGAGGGTGCTGGTCTTGGAGCACACTTCGCAGCCCTCAGCTGACACCCAGGGCTCTCCAGTCCCTGCCCCACCTCCCACTGGCAGCCCCGCCCTTGCGAAATCCCTCTAGACAAAATTGACTTGGTGCAGACAGAACTGGCTCTGCAAAGGCGGCCACAGGTGACTTGGTGGCATCCTTGAGAGAGCTGCCTGTGCTGCCCAGGTGATGGGAACAAGCCCCCCCACCCCCCGCCGTGGACTAGGACCAAACAGCTGAGGCCTCTGAGGCCTGCATTCTGGACTGGGACCACCTAGTGACCAGCCTCACAGCCCCGGATCACGGATCACATCAGACAGGCAGCATCCTATCAGGCTGGTCCACCCACAGCCCTCAAAAGGCAACTTGGATCCTGTTTTTTCTTTTCTTTTTTTAAGTCAAGTTTTTTAAAGTAAATTCTTGGACTATTCTACATGAAAAAAAAAAGTGATTTCTGAGGCATCCATTTGGCAAATATACGTTAACTAACAAGACAGTTTTTATTTCCTTTCCTTTCTTAAGCTCCTGGGTTTCTACATTAAAAGGAATTTCAATTGTAAATCATACACAACATAAATGAGTCATTTTCCATTGTTAAGCATGTGATTCATCAGCATCGGGCACAGTCGAGGCGCTGTGCCACCGCCACTATCTATTCCCCAAAGTTTTCATTACTTCAAAGAGCAAATCTAAGCCTCACCGGTCGTGCTAGACTTGGTTAGCAGATGAAGGCATGAGAAGCAAGCGTAACAGATGGCCAAGGTGACGCGGTTGTCATGAGCCTGGACGTCTTGGGTTTTGAACCGCGGGGTTAAGCTCAGAGCTCCCAGCCAAGCCCAGGATGAGGGCTCCCGTTCAGATCCAGGTGATCAGCAGGCCCATTACTTCCGAATTTCCCTTTTCCTCCAAAAGCCGTTCTCTTCCCTGTCGCCTCCCCGAGGCCCCTCGGCGCTCCCCTGGGACTAACTCCAGGAGGCCTTCGCTGGCCAGGGGTTCCTGGTTTTTTGCAGAAAACTCACTACAAGCTGAAAGACCCAGGACATCATGACAGCCACCATAGTGCATTATTTCAAGTCCGAGAAACCAGAATTGAGTTTTTCTTTTACTGGGGACTTTTTTATTTTGACCCAAATATGAGGAGCTGTTCCCTCCTTGGCCCAGGCTACACGCCCTGGCTCCGGCCTTGGCAGTCAGAGGGTAGGCTCATTGCCAGCTTGAGCCAGTTCCTCAGCCTTGGTGGTGCTGACTGGCCTCCCTTGAATCCACACTTGCAAGTGCCCCAAAGTTCCCTGTCACCTACTGAAAACAGAGATCTGGAGGAATTTGTGACTGAGGCTCCCAAATTCCTCCATATTCCTCTGGCCAGCAGACTGGACCCACTGAGGACTGTGCCCTTGGATATAGCTGTATCTGTGGCAGCACGGAGACATTTTTTGAATAACTAAGAGAAAAAAAATGCACTCAAATCTCTCCTAAACTGTCAATGCATAAGTATTTCTGGCTTTAAACGGTATTTTTAATGAGTATTTTCACCGTGTACACACTCCGGCTCTCACTTGAGGAGTTACATGTTCCCAGGGTGTATAAGGGGGTGTTTGGTTTCAGTTACGCACTTGGGGAAGTGGCGTGAGTCAGAGGAGAGTCAATTACACAAGGAGAGTGTGGGGGTGGGATTCCCGGGCAGTACTCCTCCCTGGTGCTCTGGTTACTGCAGCCTGGGCACTGGTTGTCCCAAAGGACCTGGTAGATGCCAGTGCACCTGAGGTGTGAGTCTGCTGAGTGGCTGTCCTCAAAGCTCCAGCCTTGCTTCCAGCCAGTCTCAGGCCAGGCTGGTTCCCCCACCAGGGCAGGGATCCCAAGGGGAATCGTTCCTCCATCCAGGATGAGGGAATCGTGTGGCTGACGTGTTGGTCCTGACTACACAATCACAATTGTGTGGGTGATGTGAGCACCTGAAGACCGAGGGAGACTGGATACAGAGATACAGTTGGAATCCCCTCTGCCCAGTGGTGCCTGCATCCAGCCCTGGCCTCCCCTGCCCTGCCCAGCAGCTCTGAGCTGGAGACCGAGGAGGGCAGTGCCCCTGAAGGAGGTGGGTCTCAGCACAAAGGTCCTTTCCTGCTGTATACAACCCAACCAACGGGCATCTGGCCTTGTGGTGAGTGTGATGCTGAGTTATAAGGAAGGGAATTCCACCACTTACTTCTGCCCTGGTACTCAGGAACAAGGTCTGCAGGAGCCTAGGATGCATTCATGTCCCTGAGGTCCCCATGGAACACAAGGTCACTTCAGGGAGGAAGAGGTTGAGCTAGTCGGTGATCTGACTGGACAAGGTATCAATATGGGTACTTGTTAACTAACAACCCAATTTTTATTTCCTTTTCTTTCTTGAGGAAAAGGTGAGGTGGGGTGGGTGGAGACCCGTGCACGGGGTGGATCACATAGTACAGAAAGGAAACGGAAGGGATAGCAGGAGAGTGCTATGTAGCTGGCTAGGCCACCTGTGGGTGGGTTCTCTGTCTTGCCCTCCCAATCCAATACACCCTCTTCCCACCTCTCTCCTGCCAAACTTGCCAAACACTTCAGGCCATCTGGAAAAGGTGATTGGGCAGGGCACAAAGGTCAGCAGACAGCCATGACAACAGCTGACACTCTTCATGGAAGAGACGGAGCTGTGTCTGCTGTTGGAACTGGGGCTCACAGGGGCAGTTTCCCACAGAGCCTAGATCTTTCCACCATGGCCCCATACACATCTGCTGGGTTCTGAAGGAGAATCCCTCAGGCAGAGGGACATGGAGCCAGTGAGGGCTGGGCCCTGGGCGGGGCTGTCCTCTCAGCAGCAGTTACGAGGACAGCACCTGGCCCCAGCTTCTGCCCACTGCAGTGTAGCTGCAGCCACAGTCGCCATGGAGCAAAGGGGTGCAGAGGCAGAGGCAGCCAGCGCCACATCTGCAGAGGTCTGGCTCTCCATTCTCCACTGCCACTGCTCGGCTGAGGAGGGGTAAGCACCTCCTGAGCCTGCGTTTCTCATTTGTGAAATGGACACCTGTGCCTGGCACCAGGCGGGGGCCACCTGGATGCCTGTCAGGAGGTCGCTGCACGTGGTCAGCACCTATGGCCACGAAAGGCGGGACACCAGAGAGTAGTGCCTGAGGGAGAGGGAGAACAGGAAAGATGTGCCCCTGCAGAAAGACCTGGAGGAGCGGAGAGCCACCAAGCAGAGGGAGGGAGGAGTGTTTGGATCACTGAGCGCCACTCCATTTCAGGTAAACCTAAACGCTGACTCTGTGGTCTCCGGGGGCAGGCTCTTAGAGGGCACTGCTGCCTGGCCAGCACCCGGGGCCAGTGCAGCGGTGGGGGGTGGCCTTTGGCACAGCATGCTCTGCATGCCTCCCAGCAGCAGCCTGACCCACTGCTCTGGCTACAGAGCCATTTCCACATCCTAGGTCCTGGCCTCTCCATTAAGAAGTGATTCTGTGGGCTTCCATTCTCCTGGTCACCTGAGCATAGCTTTCCTGGTTTTGTTTATCATTATTATTATTATTATTTAGAAAAATACAATTCCAAAAATGTCATCAGCGCTGGACCACCTACATATTCATGCACATAGAAGCCAAGAGCCTGCATATTTCTGGATTATGAGAAAAGGTACCATCTAAATTCTCAAAGAGGAGGGCCTGAACATCCAGGGGCCCGATTTGACTGGTCTAGGGGCCAGTTTCTGCCTTGGTAGGAAACCCAAGGTCTCAGATTTACCTCTGTGAATAAACAAAAAAAGTAAATCAACCCCAACAATTCAAAATCAATTTTGCATTATTGAAACACATAACCGTGTGTTCTGATCGCATACAAACAAAAAGGAAGAGGTGCTGTCTTCTGAAAGCGAGCTGCCTGCAGTGAGGTCTGCCCGTGGACCTGACCCAGGAGTGGCATCTGGCTGGAAGAGGCTAAGCAGAGGGCGCTCTGTCTCAGGTGCTCTCTGTGTCCCGGGTCCTCTTTCCTGCTTCCTCTGGTGCATTTTCTGCTAAGGTTTTACAAATGGGCACTGGGGTGAGTCAGACCATCTAAGTGTAATCAGACTTAAGTCTAGCACACTAGCAATGAGTTTCCCGGCATATAAATGGCACACAACCTCATGTGTCTCCCTCTCCTCTGGGTGTGTTGGTAACACACAGGCCAGCCTCTGGAAGCCTCTGCAAAGCCCCGGGAGTAAAAATCCAAGCATGCTTATATGCTGCGTGTGGCACGCTGGGATCAGGATTTGGTTATTCCAGGGAGGGAATTGTGTCCCAAATAGTTCTTAAACTTTTAGACATGGTAGACATTCGACCATGACAGTAGAATGGGGTGGGGCACTTTTAGCCTCAGGGGCAGAGATGCTGATCCAGAATGTACTGGGGCTTGGTCAGGTAAAGGGACTATCACATGTCCGTGGGAAGCCTAGAATGTTGATCAGCTGAAGGGCTGAGCAGCTAATATGGAGGGCTGGGGCTCCAGAGAAATCCACAGACCAGTATGTTTGTGGTAAACCTGAGCGATAGTAGACTNCTGGGGGGGGGGGGTTGGAGGTGTCCCCAGGGAGAAGCAGAGAGCAACTGGGAGCCCAGTTCTGCTAGAGGAGCCTGGCTTGTGCTTGCTTCTTTGGGGCTCCTTCGTGTAGACTAGATTGTCACTGACGGTGGCAGGACCCTGAATGGAAGGGTCAAAGGAGTGTAGCAGAAGGTGATGCTGTGCCCTCTTCTTCCAGGCAGTCCTGGGAAGAGGGAGATGATTTGGGCTGGGACCTCGACTTCCTTTATTCCGCTGTGTCTGGGGAAGGTTCCCACCTGTTGCAGTGGTGCTCAAAAGGGACCTGTGTGGTGTCAGCAGAGGTCGGAGTGTTCAGTGACACGCTAAGGTTCAGGAGTGATCCATGGTGGAAGTTGGCTGTCATGGTAGGTAGTGAAAGAGATGTCTGTGGACAGTGGAGAGAAATCCAGAGTCAGCGCACTGCCTGGACAACAGGATGCACAGGTGGGCCTTTGTGAATGGGCATGTGGTGGGCACGGGGACGAGGCTCCAGGAGTTTCAACAGCCTGGAATGTGGGGAGAAGCTGATCCAAGAAGAGGCCATTTAGGAGGTGACTGCATCATTTCAGAGAGGTAAGAACAGGAAGTAGCAGAGACAGGCGGAAGGCAGGAAAACTTCTGTCAAAGGCTCCACCTTGGGTGGCTCTTGGGGGTGGAAAGTGCTGACGCAGAAGAGATGAACCCTTCATGATGCCCAGTCTGTTCTCTGTTGCTGTAGCAGGGTAATAGAGACTGGGTGATAAGTAAGACAGTTCTGGAGGTGGGAAAGTCTAAGGGTCGCTCCTGCCGACAGCCTCCCACTGCATCAAGACGTGGCAGAAAAGTGAAAGGGCACGTGAGGTGTGCAGGAAACAGGGACGGGGCCCAGGTCTGCCTTGTGACCACCCACCTTCGTGGGAAAGCATTCAGCCCTCTTAGGGACGGGGTCACCTGGCTTGCCCCTGCACTGAGGGTTACTGGAGAAGGTGGACCCCAGCCTGTAGCAGGACTTCCACCTGCTGTTGGCCTTTCTCCAGGGCTCAGGATGGTTCTGGCACACCACAGGTGCTCAAGCGGAGTGGGTGTGCCAGAGACAGGTGTCTGCGTGGGGCTCTCCAAGCTGGTGATTGCCAAAGTGTGAGTGGAGGGAGGTCAAGGGGACAAGGCGTCAGAGGCGACTGAAGAGCCTGTGGAAACGCAGGTGGAATGTGGGAGTCCTGCTTGGGAGAGGCAGCAGGCAGGGGTAGGCACTCAGCCTGGAGGTTATTACCAGTCAAGTGGCCTGAGGGGACAGAGCAGGACTCCCAGGGACCACACCACCCCACCACACCGAGAGAATCCAGGTTGCAGTGGGGGTGGCCCCCCACCCCACGAGCCGCAGGCTGGGACCTCCTGTGCTTTTCTTCCCTGAGCCCACACATTCTGGTTCCCTCTGGAAAGGCCTGGAGCCCGGGCGAGTCCCTGGCTGGTCCACAACAGGCAGGGCTTTGTGTTTCTCTCTGAAATAAAGCTTTTATCTTAGAAAAAGAAAACGTATCTGATACAGTATGTCCCAACCACAGTATTCGGGCCTTTCTCAACTCTGGGGAGGGGAGGAAGTCCTGGGTTCACTGGGGCATGGGAGGAAAACAACAGAGAAATTTACTCCGAAGTCTTCCCGCCCCTTCTGGGTTTCTCTAATAACGTGTTTAAGACACACAGGAAATTTAAGCCACAACTTGGCCTTGATTCCCCCCCACCTCACGTCATTCTTTAGATGTTTGGGAAAACCTAACTACATGCCAGGGGAATAAGTGTCCAAATGTTCGGGACAACAGGACAAAGGGACCACGGTCTCAGGCTGCTGCATTCCGTGTGGCAGTCTGGTGGCACAGGGGTGGCCTCCGCGGGGAACCACGGTCCCAGGGTCTCTGGGCTGGTTGGGAGAAGCCAGTAACCCGGACCGTGTGGGGAGGGCGGATCACAGGAGGGTTCACTCCGGCTTCCTGGCCCAGGGCGTTGGGCGTTAGTGTCGCCCAACGCCCCCAGTGACCGGACTCCGTGCACGCCCCCGGTTCTCTCCGCGTCCAGCGGGTCCAACACCAGCAGGCCACGGTGGCCGCGGCACTGCCCTTCGCAGCAGCCTTAGGGCGTCGGCAACAGGCTGGAGCGAGTGCGGACCTCGCGCTGCGGTCCCAGCTTGGGCTCCGCTGTCGCAGGCAAACAGAAGGGACGCCTGGCATTAAAGTGACGGCTGCCTTAGGGTTCTCAAAGCCCCGAACTGCAGCGAGACGGAGTGGGCCGTGCGGAGAAAATACACTAGGTATCCGAAGGCCCCGCAGCCCGCGCGGGGGTGTGCGT
>NW_025999991.1:9086020-9117534 GCF_001458135.2 Marmota marmota marmota
GCCTCCATTCCCCCGCCGTTGGCTACGGGTCTTTGTCTGCGGCGGGCCGGGGGGCGCCCCCTGCCGGCAGCCCGGGCCCCGCGCGGGGCTCTCCTGTCGGGTCTGGCCGAAGCGCTGTGCGGGGCGCCGCCACGCCGACAGAGGTCGTCCAGCCTTGCTCGGCAAAGGGGGTGCCGAAGGCACGCGCTCGAGCCCCGCGGGGCAGGTCTTCCTCCCAGCCGAGGCAGGAGCGCAGGACTGCGAGAGGGTAGCTGAGCCGCTCCCTTCTGTTTTCAGCAGATTCCTGCGCTCTGCCGACAAAGGCTTTAACCCGAACCCCTGCTGAAGACCCGAAAAGTCAGACCGCCAGAGGGACTAAATGCAACATGGGAAGTTTCACCTTTAAAAACAGATGTCTAAATGCATCCTAAGCACATTTGTGATTGAAGCACAATAGGATCTTTGAGAACACCCCCACCCCACCTGCCTTTTGTGCAAATGCTTTTGCCCAGAGCTTCAGAAACCGAAAATCCTGGGAACTTTTGCTTCGAAATATAAAGACATGGGGGATTTTTCAATCTCTGAAGTCTGCGTGTATCAGGGAAAGCAGCCGCCCTCCCAGCTCAAGGTGGCCCCTGAAGACGGGAGCTTCCGGACCCACGATTTCCGCAGGAGAGTGGACTCGGTTGGGTCCTGCCTGGGGGCGACCCCCTGCCTGCAGCTCAGTGTAGGGCGTCTGCCTCCTGAAGCATGCGCGGCACGTTGTAGGCGCTCCGTAATTAAATAGTAAATATTCACACGAAGCGAGGATGACTCTGCCTAAGAGACCACTGCAATGCACCGGCTTCCTAGAAGCAATAATCGAAGACTCTCCTATTAAAGAGGAGAAGAAGATTAATGAAGCCATGATGCATAGGCAGCGACAAAACAGAGCCCACTGCTGAAGACAACGTACGCAGAAGCAATTTACTCCTGAAACTCAAACAGGAGATGCTTTAGTGCATTCCGGCAGCTCTTCAGGAGCTGGCAGATAAATATTTCCACATGGAAGAAAATAGCCCTTTGAAATGTAGCAGTTCTATTCAAAAGAGAAATACAGCAAGGTAACACTGTTAGTGGCAACATGCATTCTCATATTTTTTTCCCAGCTTGAAATTGTGTGCCTCTCCATGAGGACTTAGATTGTAAACATCAAATTCCCCCATGAATAGAATTACCCTCGCTGGTTCAGGGAGAAACAGCAAATCCTCTCTGACAAATTCTGCCTGTGTTTTAGGCTTTGGTGATCTGTTAAGTTACAAACAATATTAGAAGCCAGGATACACACACACACACACACACACACACCCCATACTGAGCCTGCATTTGCTACAACTACTCTCTTATTTCAGCATTTGTTCCCCAAAGATTTTTTTTTTCTTTTTCGACCCATGTAACTTGTGCTGTAAGTTTGAAAGCAGCAGAAGACCTGGTCTGACGTCCTGTTGGTGGGCAGCTGGAGAAACCTGTCATGTGGCTGGCTGCCTCCTTTCCTACTCACCCTCACTTTCTCTTCTTTAATAAATACATCCCCAGCCTGAGTGTGCAGCTTAGTTCTGCTGCTTACTCAGACTGAAGTGCCTCTTGGGGATTGGGAAGCCTCAGAGACTTCTGCTCTGAGATTTCAGAAGGACACTTTCAGCAAGACTCGGAATTGCTGACATGAAAGTGGGCTATCCTTAAGAAAAATGAATCCTGCTTAATTCAAGCACAATCCATCCCTTGCTCTAATATTTACTTGCTCTCTAAATATTTATTGAAAGTTGTTTTGTACAAGAGGCTGCCACATTATAAGAGGCCCCAATCTTGGGGGTGAATTGGGCATGAGCTGCCCCAGTGGCAAACATAGGCAAGGACCTTGGATATTTAACTTAGACTCCCTCCGTTGCTGTGAGATAATGGCACTGCTGTGGCTGCCCATGCCAGAGTTCTAGGTTGTAGTTTGTTTTTCTAAAATCAAACTCCAGCTGTGTCTTTAAATTCTAACAGCAGCCAAGAGCTACCTGAATCCTGCATTGCTGGTGTTCACAGATGATAAATGCTGTGTCTGTTGCCGGGAAGAAGGTGGAAGATGGTGGAAGACGTGTCCTGCTTTGTTCCCAGTGGTGGCAGGGCCCTGTGCATCAGGCCCTGGCTCATTAGTGAGCCCCTCCCATCTGTGCCCTCATTCCTATAATGCAAACGGCTAAAAACAGCTCCTGTTTCTCTTTGTTCAAACAAACAATGGCCTTTATGAGGAAGAAGAACAGGAGGTCAGGTGAAAGCCTCTTGCTCAGGGTGTCTAGGGCTTGCTCTTTTCTCCAGGAGAACAAATACAACAGCAATTGCAAGAGAAGAATTTGCATTCAGAGTTTGGAAAGCCACTGAACAAAGGTCTGTCTTTAACAATGCATAGACATACTTGTGATTGAATCTTAAACATTTGTCTTCCGTCCTGTTTGACTTCCTAATTGAAAAGTTGAATCTTGGGGGAAGGGGTGGTTAAAAGTAGGGAGTCAGAGGATGCCCTGGGCTTGGGCACTTTTGTTATTATCTAAAGAACAGACTATAACCCCCTTATAGCAGGGAATCCTCTCTAAATTAGGGGGTTAAATTTGTGGCAAAGGAGAGCTTGGAGAGAAGGATGAAGTGAAGGATGACCTGGGCACTTGATCCACCAGTTTCGAGGACCCACGCCTGACCAGCTCTCTGATGGCAGCCCTCCAACCCTGGGAGCCGCAGGCCGGACAGTGCACACCTCATATTCTAGGAAATAAGCCCAGTCCAGGGCTGGGGCTCCAGAGAAATCCACAGACCAGTATGTTTGTGGTAAACCTGAGCGATAGTAGACTGTTGCACTTTCATACGTTTTGGTTTCTGTTTTAAACAGGTTTCATGAAACTCATTGAATTCATCTTTTGCTAGTCAGTGTTTTCGGGAGCTGGAAAAAAAGCATTATTCTCTATTTTAGCACATTATTCCCAACAAATTAATGTAACTTCTCTTCTGGCTTGTGGTAGAATTTGATTTTTTCACCTTGTATTCTAATGAACTAAGAAAAGTGATGTTAAGAAATAGTAAAAAAAAAAAAAAAAACTTTGTCAAAAAAATAGCCTTTAATATTTGAAGCTTAGTAAAATTAAGCAAATCAAATAGACACACTCATTAATTAATTTCTTTAATGCACAAAAGTTGAGAAGGTTACAGCAACTTTATTTTTTTTTTAAAAAAAGGAAGCACTAGCCAAGAGAAGAATAGGCTAACACTGTCTACAAATGTTCTTATGCCCTCCGGGAGCAGGGAAGCCCCAGACTAGACAAGATGGAAAGAAGAAAAAGAAAGGAAATGGTGTCCGGAGAGGTGATACTTAAGGGTGATAGAATCAAGGTAGCAGCTGGAGAGGCACCTCGGGCTCTGGGCAGACCGTCTGTTGCAGGCCGCTAGGGCGACTTTCCTTCGGGGCTAGCACCATTTACAGATCTAACTGTGTGATCCTAAAACTTTATTCAAAAGATTCTGGCTTCCCAATCTTCAGGCTGCACAAGGTTGGGACCCCATGGTTACAGACAACCCACTCGTTTGATTTGGGGGATGAGGAAGGAGATAAGAAAACTAAGAGGACTGTGCACCTGAGGGGGGCATTCGTGGCGGGCATATCCACAGTTGCCCTTGAACTATAGGACCAGTGTGGGTGGAGAGGCAGGACAGGGCTGGGGCTGATGAAAAAGCAAACATGGTGTGTGTGGGGGGGGGCATTGGGATAAAAGGGACGCGCCCCTCTCATTCAGATGATGGGATGCTGGGGACGTCACCCGCATCTTACTGTAGGTAGGCCATCCAGAGGTAAACCCAGCAGAGACCCCTCAGGCCTCGAAAATACTAGACATTAAATGGATTTAACAGATATCTACAGGACATGTCACCCACAACAGCCAAATTCATTTTCTTCCATGAGACCTTCTCCAAAGGAGATCATATTTTAGGCCAAAAATCAACTCTTAGTAAATGCCAAAACCAAACCAAAACAAAAACAAATAATTCCTACTATCTTATCTGTTCAAAATGGAATGTGCTGAGAAATCATCATCAACAACAAAACAACCCCAAACTATAGAAACTACATAAAACAGGAGATTGAACAATACACTGTTTTAAAAATGTTGTCATAATTTCATTATATTTGACTTAAAATTTTTCCTTTAAAACTGTGTCTTAGAGAACCGACAGAGAGACATTAGGTCAGAGATCATTTTTGGTATGGCTACAAGTACTTCCATGGTAAGAGGTCATGATTTTCTATACCGGGAAGTAAGTTGAGAATATTCAGTTACACTGTATCATATCAAATGACATTGTAATGTTCAGATCTGAGGATACTTCATATATTAGAAAAGTCCAGCTTGAAAATTAGCTGAAGGAAATAAAATGCAAACAGATGATCCCTTTGTTGTTTTTTTTTTAAGTTTTTAAAATTTGTTCTTTATAATTATACGTGACAGTAGAAGTATTTTGGCAAAGTTTACATACATAGAATATAACTTATTCTATTTAGGATCCCACTCTTGTGGTTGTACATGCTGTGGAATTACCCTTGTTGTATATTCAAATATAACAAGGCTAGGAAAGTAATGTCTGATTAATTCCACTGTCTTTCCTGAACAATATGATTTTGAACGATGAGTGGGTGATAGAAGAAATCAGGGGAGAAATCTAAAATTTCTTAGACTCAAATGAGAATAGTGATAGAACCTACCAGAACCTCTGGAACACTATGAAGGCAGTTCTCAGAGGAAAGTTTACAGCTATGAGTGCCTGTATAAGAAAACAAGAAAGATTCGAAATAGACCACCTAATGCTGCATCTCAAAGCCCTTGAAAAAGAACAAACCCATTCCAAATCCAATAGAAAGAAGGAAATAATTAAGATCACAGTCAAAATCAAGTGAGAATTAAAAAAATACAAAGGATGAATGGAACAAAAAGTTGGTTCTTTGAAAAGATAAACAAAATAAATAAATCTTAGCCAAATTAACCAAAAGGAAGAGAGAAAGTATCCAAATTAATAAAATTACAGATGGACAAGGAGAAATCACTCCAGATATCACAGAAATCTGGAGGGTCATTAGAAATTCACATGCTGATAAATTGGAAAACCTAAAAGAGATGGATACATTTCTACACACATATGATCTGTCAAAATTTAATCAAGAAACATGGAAAAAATACACAGACCAATAACTCGTGAGGAGATAGAAGCAGTAATAAAAAATATCACAACAAAGAAAAGACCAGGACCACATGGTTTCTCAGCTGAACTCTACCAGACCTCTAAGGAAGTCGTGCCCGCTGGATGCAGTGGGGTGGGCCTGTGATCCCAGTGGCTCAGGAGGATGAGGCAGGAGGATCGCAGGTTCAAGGTCAGCCTCAGCAACTTAGTGAGGCCTGAAGCAACTCAGTGAGATCCTGTCTCTAAATAAAATATATATTTTTTTAAAAAAGGGCTGGGAATGTGGCTCATAGGTGAGGTGTTCCTGGGTTCGATCCCTTGTACCAAAAAACAAAACAAACAAAAAACCCCACAAAACAACAACAAAAACCCTCAAACTAATGCCAATTTTCCTCAAATTATTCCATGAAATACAAAGGGATGTAACATTTCTAAATTCTTTCCATGGAGCCAGTAGATAAAGACAGATGACCTTTGGCATAACCAAAACAGATAAAGACACATCAAGGAAAGAAAACTTCAGACCAATATCCCTGATGAACTTAGATGAAAAAATCCTTAATAAAATATTAGCAAATCAAATTCAACAGCATACTGAGAAAATTGTACATCATTACCAATTTGGTTTTATCCTAAGGTTACAAGGGTGATTTAATATACACAAATTAGTGAAGGTGATTTTCCACATTATTAGAATTAAGGACAAATATCACATATAAGTAGATGCAGAGAAAGCCTTTGACAAAATTCAGCATCCATTTAAAATAAAAACATGGGAGAAGTAGGCAGAGAAGCAGCTTAACTCAGCATCATAGAGGTATGAACAAAAATCCCCAAAGCAAACCTCTTAGTGACCAGGGAAACACAGAAAGCATTTGAACGAGAGAAGGATATGTTTTCTCACCACTCCCCTTCAGTAGAGTATAAATTCTAGCCAGAGAAATTAGTGAAGAGAGGGAAATAAAAGTAATAAAAACAGGAAAGGAAGAAGTCAAATCATCACTGTGTGTAGATGATATGATTGTGTATTTGGAAGGTCAAAAGGCTCCACCAGAAGACTGCCCCAGCTAATAAACAAATTTAGTGAAGTAGCAGATTACAAAATCAGCATACAAAAATCAATAGCTTTCCTATACACCAATATGAATCTGCTGAGAGATCAAGTAGTAAAACAATTCTATTCACAATATCCTCACAAAACAAACAACCAGAGTAAGAATAAATTTAGCAGGAGGTGAAAGACTTCTACACAGTGAAAACTCTAGAACACTGATGAAAAACATTGAAGAGGACCTCAGAAAATGGAAAGACCTCCCACCTTCATGGAGAGGCAGAGTTAATGTTGTTGAATGGCCATACCATTAAAAGAAATATACAGATTTAGAGCAACCCCATCAAAATACCAACAACATTCCTCACAGTTGTAGAAAAAATTATCCTAAAATTCCTTTGAAAGAGTAAAGGACCCAGAATAGCAACCGAGGAGGAGAAGAAGAAAAAGAAGGAGACTCGGCAATAATTCTGGAGGCCTCACATTTCCCTAATTCAAATTACAGAGCTCTAGTAACACAATCTTCATGGTCCTGGCATCAAAACAGACACACAGACCAGTGGTACAGAATAGAAGACACAGAGACAAGCCCACACATTTACAGTCATCTAGGCCTTGAGAAAAGAGCCAAAAACATATTGGAGAAAGGACAGCTTCTTTAACAAATGGTGCTGGGAGAACTGGTTACCCATGTGCAGAAGAATGAGGCTAGATCCTTATCTCTCCCCTTGCACAAAACTCAACTCGAAATGGATCAAAGACCTAGGAATTAGACCAGAAACTGTGCAACTCCCTAAGAAAACCTAGGGTGAATCCTCCAGCACATAAGTACAGACAACGACTTTCTCAATTGAACCCCTGAAGCTCAGGAAATAATACCAAGAGTTGATAATTGGGATGGCATCAACTTAACAAGCTTCTGCAGGCAAAGGAGATAAGAATGTGAAGAGAGAACCTACAGAATGGGAGAAAGATCTTCTGCTTGAAGATTAATATCCAGGACATAGAAAGAACTTTTAAAAATCCACAAATAACCCAATTAACAAATGAGAAAATGCACTGCATGGACACTGTGGTGCTCCACCCGTGAAGCTACTTGAGTAGCTGAGCCCTGGGGTATGGCTCAGGGGACAATCCTGACATTTCCTGGTGTAAACTGCCCAAGGCGTGAGATCTCTGCTCTCGCTCTACCAACAGGACAGCTAGAGACAGCTCTCGTAGCTCCGGAATTGGGCATGACCCTCTGGGTCTGGACAGCCCACCTCCTGCCTTATTTGGTGAAGAGCAATCTGTAGGAAACCTTCGAAGTTCCCTTGTATAAATAAGCCCAACGCTGCTCCCTCTTTTTCCAGTGTGGAAGCTGGACCCTAAGGCCGCACAGCCATCCCGCCCTCGCTCTCGCTGTTCAAAATTACTTTCTGTGTAGTGTGGCTTCTTCGCAGCCTTTTCTTTTTTTTAGCTTTATGTTGCAGCCAGTTCACTCCACACAGAGGAACTGCAACTCAACGGCCCGTGCAGGACGTGGGTGAGAGGACACTTCTTACAAGAAGAAATACAAATGATCAACAAATATAAGAAAAAATGTTCAACATCTTTAGCAATTAGGGAAATGCAAATCAAAATTACACCTAGATTTTCTCTCATTCCAGTCAGAATGGCAGTCATCAAGAACACAAACAACAAAAATGCTGGAGAGGATGTGTAGAGAAAGGAGCGCTTTTACACTGCTGGTGAACTAAATTAGTACGACCACTGTGGGAATCAGTGTGGGGCTCCTCAAAGGAGTAGGTGTGAATCCAGCACACAACCCAGCTGGACCACACCTTGGTATTCAGCCTAAAGAATTAAAGTCAGCGTACTAGAGCAGTATTTGCACACCCATGTTTATAGCTGCACAATTCACAGTAACCAAACTATGGAACCAGCCTAGGTGTCCATCAGTGGGTGAGTGAAGAAAGAAAACATGGTATATATACACCATGGAGTTTTATTCAGCCATAAAGAAAAATGAAATTGTGCCATTTGCAGGAAAATGAATAGAACTTGAGACCAGTATATCAAGCAAAATAAAGCCAAACTCAGAAATTTAAAGGTGGTATGTTTATCTGGTATGTGAAAGCTAAAGATGAAAAAGGAAAAGAGAGGTGGGAGATCTCATAAAAATCAAAGGGAGATCAATAGAATAGAAAAAGGGACCAGGGGGAGGGGGGAAGGGGCGGGAAAGGGGAAATACTAGGAATGATGTTGGCCAAATTTTATTATTACATTGTGTGCATGTGCGCGTATGTAACAGTGAATCCCTCCATATGTATACTTATAATGCACCAATGAAAAATATGGAAAAAAAATCCCAAATGTTGGTCTCTGCCTCTGGTAGTTCTAGGGCCTTCAGGGTTTCTCCCCAGGGCACAGCATGGTGGTTCCCTGCTGGGCGGTGGAGGGAGTAGGCACAGAGCAGAGGTGGCCTCTGTGCTGTCTCCTTCTGAGGTGCGCCTGGAGCGTGGACCCCTGAGCTGTAGCACAGCATCACCTGGCAGCGGTCTGCAGCCCGCATCCGGGCTCTCACCCACAATTCTGGAGGCAGAGCCACAGTCTCTGCTTAACAATCCCTCTCAGAGACTCCGGAGCACATTGATCCGTCCAGAGAACCAGCCCATCCCAGGAGGCTGTCATCAAGCTGGTCCAAGGTGCAGCCCAGGCCTTGGGGTTTTGAAAGCCCATAGGTGATCCTAATGTGCACATTCGTGGTGTGTCCAGTAGAACCCTCTGCAGGAGGGAAAGGATCAGCACCTCCACTGACCAGCACAGGAGCCAACCAGGTGACCAGTGCGGCTGAGGAGCTAATCTTTTACTTAATTTAATTTTGATTAATCTAAACTGAAGTAGCTCCATGTGAAGTGCCTGCCTTATTGGATAGCATGTTTGCAGATCATGTAAAAGACTAATATCACCTCATTTGTTGATTTTAAAATGTTAAGGCCTCCTAAAGCTAAATATTTAAGGAGACAAGAAGAAGATATTCAAGAGTCTGTGGGGATTACTTTAAATCATGCCTGGTGAAGAACAGATAGGAAAGAACTGATGGGCCTCAGAAGTTCCTCCTAATTGCTTCCTGTCCAGGCTGAATCCCACAGTTTTTCTTGTAGCAGAAAGTCCTCCACAAAAGCGTTGAATCCAGCAGGGCTTGTCTGTTCATGAGTCTAAGAATTGCAAGGGATATTACTTAAAGCTCAGACTCCACTCCTGGGGTATCCCAGATGTTCACATGCAGCAGATCTGGATTAGGACCCTTGGAACAGCATATTTGGCAAACAGCTGATTTCAAGGCCAAAGTTTTAAGGAACAGGATTTAAGACACATCGTAAATGGGCCATTATACAAATTAGGAAGCAAAAAGTCGGCCAATTCAGAAAGGTTGGAATGCTCATGCCTAAATCAAATGAACCTTGAGCTGGGAAACATGGATTCAACACACTGGAAGCTGGACATTTGCAAGGCTGTGCCCAGCAGGGGAGGAAACCGAGCAGGAGACTCGCCCTTACCTGTCACTAACACTGAGTCCCCTTGGTCACTTGTGGTTGGCGTTCATAGCTGCACCTGTCAGGGCCTGCTGCTCTCCCCTCCACCTGCCACCCCTGAGGGGCTCTTTGGGGTTAGTGCTATGGCCCCTGTCTGTAAGCTTGGGCCTCCTTCCTGTGTCCCAGAGCCCTTACCCTGAACATGTAGCCAGCGCTGACGGCCCTGCCTAGATTTGTGGCACTGCCACTTGTGGGGCCTCCTGGATGTTAGCCAAGCACAGACATTACAGAGCAGCTATGTAATGTACTGTCCAACTGAAAAGCCTTTGAATGTGAATGAGAACACTATTAAATCATGTCAGGGCAACAGGGCTGTCTGGAGTACACTTGAATGTACTGTCACTCTATTGGGCATTGCTGTTACAGGGGAATGAGAATTGTGAGGTCACACATGTAGGAAGGGGCCAGGACCCCAGTTCAGATCTGTCTGACTCTGTACTGGGTTGAATTGTGTTCCCCCAAATTCACACCCACCTAGAACCCCGTAATGTGACCTTACTTGGAAATAGGGCCTTTTAAGATGTAATTAGTTAATACTGTATCATTAGTCATATTGCATTAGGGTGACCCTGCAGCCAAAGCCTGCTGTCCTTATTGGAAGAGAGAAGAACACAGAGACTCACAGGGAGAGCCTCGCTTGACAGCACAGGCCAAGAGTGGAGAGAAGCTCTGCAGGAGGCTGAGGAGGGCTGGAGTCCAGAAGCCAGGAGAGTCTCTCAAACCCACTGCAGTAAGAGATCTAGTCGCCCCTGGATCCAAGACTTCTGGCCTCCAGAACAGTACAGGAACCGCAGATTCCTGCTGCTTCAAGCCACCATTCGGTGATCACTTTGCAATCTTAGGAAATGTTTGCGGTCTGGTGGCCCATCCCTGCCCCACACCCTTCCTGGTACAAGAGTGCCCAGGGTCGCCGGGCTGGAGGCTGGGGACCTGGGTCAAAGCCCCAACACTGAGGTTGACTTTTTCTTCAGTAAAGAACCTGCTCCTGAAGATTCCTTGGGCCTATTGGTGCAGGCTGTTGTGTTACTATTTCTTTTTTTTCTCTCCACATGTTTAAGTAGAGGTTCCCAAGCGCTGGGAATACAGAAGTAAAGACACAGCTCCTTCCCTAAGGCAATACCTCTTACGGAGAACCGCAGACACCAGTGTTGGACGTCACATATTCCTTGCTTTTTTTAAAAATGATTTTTTATTTATATATGACAATGGAGTGCATTAAAATTTTTTTTTAAATATTTATTTATTTATTTTTTAGTTTTCGGCGGACACAACATCTTTGTTTGTATGTGGTGCTGAGGATCGAACCCGGGCCGCACGCGTGCCAGGCAAGCACGCTACCGCTTGAGCCACATCCCCAGCCCTAAAATTCTTATTACACATATAGAGCACAACTTTTCATATCTCTGGCTGTGTACAAAGTATATTCACACTAATTCATGTCTTCATGCATGTACTTTAGATAATAATGTCCATCATATTCCACCATCATCATCTTCCTTGCTTTTAATGAATTTAAAGTCTAGGGGAAGGAATAGACAAGGAATAAGCCCATTTGTGCATAGTGAGTATTATTCTAAAATGTTGTGAAAATCTGTCACCTGATGCCTAGCCCATTCCCAACAGGCCATGTCAGAAGGGACAGATAACCTCCTCTCCTTACTCCCAGATGGCGGGAGGTTGGGCATGGCCTCTGGACTCAGTCAGCTGGACTGGACACTCCCACCAGGACTTTGAACCTGGAGACTCACACACAGAACAGCATCCTTCCCTCTCCCTGGGTTCTCAGAGTGTCTTGGTTCCTGTCCATCTCCCCTCAGCTCCAGGAACTCTCGAAATCCTTTTAAATTGCCGGTTGCCTGGTTTGATGTTGCCAGAGCTGATCTTTGTTGGGGATTGGTACAAATATGGAGACAAATATGGGGAATTGACCATTATCGGTCTACCAGGGGCAGAGAGCAGGGATGGCCCAGCTGACGTCCAGTGGGGAGCTGTGGCAGCACTTAGACAACATGGCAAGACTGCTAACTAGATGAGACCTATGGATCACCTCACCCGAAATCAACAAGAAAGCTGGCAAAAGTGTTGGAGTCAACGTTTCCAAAACATAGGAGGTCAATTAAGGGCTTGAAGCAACCCAGGAGCATTCACTCTAGAAGCAGCTAAGGGGCTGGGTTGTGGCTCAGCGGTAGCGCACTTGCCTGGCATGTGTGAGGTACTGGGTTCGGTTCTCAGCACCACATATAAATAAATAAATGAATAAAATAAAGGTCCATCAACAACTATTAAAAAAAAAAAAAAAGAAGAAGCACCTAATCCTGGTAGGAACAAACACCTTGGGGCAGGTGAACTTGTCCCTGTCCCCTTCCTGCCTGCAGGTGCCCTGGATCCACAACAGTTTTGAAAACTTGCAGTCTGGAAGCCCCTGGAGCAGGCAGGAATGGGTGGGAGCCTCCTCTAACCTCATTCCCAGAGAAGTGCTGCCATTGAACTTGGCCAGCGTCCCCTGGAAGAGCCCACCTAGAGGGTATTTTTATTTGACCTGATCAGAACTTGCCCAGTGCAGAACTCCTTTTCCCCTGTGGCAGTTGTGCTGCCTCAGGCAACAGATGACCGTTGGGAGAATAGCATCCTAACCAGAAAGCTCAGAGGGAAAAGCTGGTAGGGAGACGTCCCAGGGGGTTAGAAAGCTCTGGCAGAGCCGGAGACCCAGAAGGCCACAGGCATGGACAGTACTGTGACCGCACACAGAGCATGCCGACATCCAGGAGAAGCTGGAGAAGACTCTACACTCTTGCCTCTGGCTCATCTAGAGGCTGTGCACAGGCAGGAAGTGGAGGAAAGGAAGAGTCCTCAACTGCCTGGCTGAGCATGAGTTCCAAACTGCAGAGTTCCTTGGCAAGAGCTGACAGACTTATTGGTTCCAGGTGGTTAAGGAGATCTCTGTCCACTTGTGAGCTGACCTCTACAGCAACTGAGCAGAGACTTCTGAAAAGACTTCTGAGCAGACTTAGGAAAAGTCACTAAACAAAAAACCCTAACCCTAACCCTAACTCTCAGGAGGTAGACTCCTTTTATTTCCATAGTTGCTACTCATATAATTTTTTTAAACAATGAGACATGAAAAGAAATAAGAAAGTATGACTTACCCACAGGAAATAAAGCTAAACAAAACTGTTCCTGGGGAAGCTCAGGCATTGGACTTATTCAAAGACTTTAAATCAACTATTTTCCATGTGTTCTAATAATTAAGGAAAACCATGTTCCAATAACTAAGAACTAAGGAAAGTAATTATAATAATGTCTTCATAAATAGAGAATATTTAAAATGAGATATAAGTTGTAAAAAGAATCACTTAGAAATTCTGGGGTTGAAAATTAGAGTAATAGAAATGAAAAATTCACAAAAGAGGCTCAACAGAAAATTGACCAATAGAAGAAGCAAACTCAAAGATTGATTGAGATTATGTGGCCCAAGGAAAAGAAGTGACAAAGAATGAATAAAGAGTTACAGAGCTTCAGAGGCCTGGATAACACCACGGAGCACAAATACCAGTGTTCGCATCAGGGGAGTTCAGAAAGGAGAAGCGCGGTAGAAAGATGCAGAACGAATGTTAGAATAAGCAATGACAAAATCTTCCCAAATCTGTTGAAAGACATGAATCTACACATCCAAGAAATTCAATAGACTCCAGGTAGGATGAACTCAGACATCCACACCAAGATACATATAATGAAACTTTCAAAGGACAAAGACTAAGAATCTCGAAGGCAGCAATAAAGAAGCATCTCATCCTGTGCAAGGGATCTCCAAAGACTAACAGCTTGTCTGATTCTGTTTCTGCTACTGGAAGAGGACACCTGAGATTGGTGATTCATTAAAAGCAGATGTTTATTTGGCTCATGGTTCTGTAAGCTTGGAAGTCTAAGGGGCTTGTGCTCTGCATCCCATTATGAATGAACAAAGGCTAGTGAATGTGTGAGACAGAGAGGCAAGAGAGGGCCAGACTCGGTTCTCTAATGAATCTACACTGGTGAAAATGAGTCCATTATCACAATAGCAACAGTAAACCATTCATGAGAAAGGTGACCCAGAGGCTGGGGCTGGGGCTCAGCAGTAGAGCGCTCGCCTAGCATGTTCGAGGCCCTGGGTTTGATCCTCAGCACCACATATAAATTAATAAATAAAGGTATTTAAAAAAAAAAAAGAAGAAGAAGGAAAAGTGACCCAGTTACCTCCTTCTCATGAGGCCCCACCTCCCAATACTGCTACCCTGGGGACACAGTTTCCCACACACACCACACCACAAACCATGCCGGGCTCAGTTTTCATCAGGAAGTAATGACTTAGCACCACTCCCCAAAGAAATTAATACTTCAGGGTGGAAGGTAGGGATACTAGATCATAACGGGAATCCACATGAAGGATAAAAGAACATTGGTAAAGCTCAGTACATAAGTGACTTGTGTGTTAATGTGGTTTTTCCTACCTGAGTTAAAGGCAACTGTTTCAAACAATATTGGTAGATCTATGTTGATAGGCACATAAAATACAAAGATATAATTTGTGCCAACAACAGAATAAGGAGGCAGATCTATAAAGAAACAAAGTGCTTGTATTCCATTGAATTAAATTGGTATGCATCCAAACTAGACTTTTATAAATTGGGATGCTAATTTTAATCCCTAGGGCAATCAATAAGAAAATGGCATATGTGCACACACACACACACATATTTGTACATACAGTAAAAAACTTTCAGTATTCAGTATATATACATACAGTTTATATATAAACAGTAAAAGAAACAAACAAGGAAATTAAAATAATACACTAGAAAATATCTAAAATATAAGGCAATAAGGAGAAACTGAGGAACAAAAACGTTATAAAATGTATAGAAAACAAATAACAAGGGGCTGGAGTTGTGGCTCAGTGATAGAGCACTTGCCTAGCATGTGTGAGGACCTAGGTTCAATTCTCAGCACTGCATATAAATAAGTGAAAAAAAAAAATAAAGGTCCATCAACATCTAAAAAATATATAGAAAAAGAAAACAATTAACAAAATGGCATAAGTCCTTTTAAAACAGATTTTATTAAATGTAAATTAATACAACTGTATAACAAAAAGGCAGAAATTTATAGAATGAAATTGAAAAAAAAAAATCCACATGGTCCAAGTTTACATGTCTACAAAAGACTCTCTTTCAATTTAAAAACCCAAATAGATTGAAAGTAAAAGGATGGAAGAAGATACCTTGCAAGGAAGCAGGAGAGTCTGAGGCCGTGCTAGGACTTGGGGCTGACTCTAAGACAAGAACCTTCCGGGAGATGCAAAAGATTGGTTGGTAAAGACGCTCATCTGTCAAGAAGATATAACAACAATGAACATATGTACACTAAAAACACAGAGCTATAACTGGCGAAACCGAAGTGAGAAACAGACAACAATCATGCTCGAAGGCTTCAGTGCCTTTTAAATAATGCATGGAATAGCTGGACCAAGATCAGCAAAGAAACTGAAGACCCAGAGAACATGAAACCAAGCAGGCCTAACAGACAGGCCACCAGCAGCAGCAGACAGTCTTCCCACCGCACCTGCAGCGGTCCCCAGGACGGACCTTGTGTGGAGACACAGAACAAGTCACAACATGCTGACCCCACAGAGAGCACCTTCTTCCACGCAGTGGAAAGAAACCAGAACTCAATAACAAGAAACGTGGAAGATCACAAATAAGTGTGAGCTTAACATCACACACCAATGAGCCAGAAAGAGGCCACAAAGGAAACTTGAAAATGCCTGAATATGAACAAAAACAAAAACACAAAACACCCAAAATTTTGGGAACAGTGCTCAGAGGAAAATGTATAGCGTACCTGTAATGGAACTAGAAGAAGCAGAGCAACTGAAACACAAAGGCAGCAGTAGGAGGGGATTGCAGAGGTCAGAGTGGAGACCAGTGCACAGACCACTAAAAATAACAGAACATCAGCAAAACCAAAAGTTGGTTCTTCAGAGAAAAAAAAAAGGTGGACCTTTTGCTAGACTAATGAAGAAGAAGAGAGACTCAAAGAACTGAAGTCAGGAGTGGGGCAGAGCCAATACACCAGACTCATGGGGGAAAAAGGGATTATAACAGAAAACTATCAGTAATCGCACACCAGCATATTCAATTATCTAGATGAAATGGACAAATTCCTAGAAACACATTAAGTACCAACACTAACTAAAAAAAATATTAATTCTTGAAAATCTGAGTAAACTGCACTAAGCAAAGACAAAAACCAAAAATCAAACATCAAAAACCTCCCAATAAAATCCCAGAACTACACGCTTTCCTGATGCATGCAACCAAACACTCACAAAGAACCAACAATCCTTCTCAAACTCTTTGAAAACACTACTTCCTAATTCACCCTAAGAGGGTAGCATTGCCCCAATGTGAAATGATTTCTAAAGAGAAAACGACAGACCAGTATCCTTTATGAATATAGATGCTAAAATCCTCAACAAAATATCAGCAAACTGAAGTCGAGGGCCTACTAAAAGAACTATAACCATGACCAGGTGAGATGCGATGGATCAACAACGAAAACCAAGAAACACTCCACACAAATAGAGCAAAGGGTGAAAGAAACTGATCATTGCAACTGACACAAAAAAATGCCACTCAATAAAATCAACATCCACTCATGATGAGAGAATTGGGGAACTTTGTCAACTTCATAAAGTGCAGCAATTGTGAAAACTCACAGTCCACATGGCACCTAGCAAAGGACCACTCTGGAAGGTCTCTCAGACAAGGGTCCAGAATGGTGGGCGGGTGGGGTGAAGCTGTGGTAGAGCACTTGCCCAGCACCCGCAGGACCCTCAGTTCATCCCCAGCAACACACACACACACACACACACACACACACACACAGCACTTGTCATTCATATTCAGCATCGTACTGAAGGTTTTAGGCAGGACAATCGGGCATTAAACAGAAGATAAAGATATCCAAATTAAAAAGAAGGAAGAAAAATTTTATTTGCAGATGAAATGATCTTATAAATTGTCAAAAAATTTAAAAATACATTACAGCTGATTAACAAGGCCAACAATATTGCAGAATATAAGATTAATGCACAACGATTAATTGTATTTTTATACACTAGCAATGAATAATCTGAAAATGAAATTAACAAAATGACTTCATTTATAATCACATCAAAAAGAACAAAATACTCAGGAATAAACAAATAAGTGCAAGACTTATATGCATAAAACTACAAAACTTTGTTAAAGGACATCAAGCCAAACCTAAATGAATAGGCTTTAAGGATTGGAAGACTCCGTGTCAATATGGCAACGTACCATGACTTCTCACAGTGATCTACTGATTCAGGGCAATCCCTACAAATTGTTTTCCTCTTTTTTTCCTCCTTTGATGGGGGGATTGAACCTATGGCTTTGTGCATGCTACCCATCAGAAGTTTAGCTGGCTAGTTTTTTCAATATTAAAAAAATGATCTTTGAATCCACATATAGGTGCAAGAGGCCCTCCAAGTAGCCCAAACAACCTAACGAAGCTGGACTTGCCCATCCCGACTTCCAGCTGCCGTGTCTGATACCCAGTGGGAACTCAGAACGTGGATCAGCAGAACGCCTTGGAGTCTAGGAAAATGTTTACTTATATGAAGATGTTTTTTAAAAAGTTGCTTAGCTTGCTCCTGGAGATGGGATGAGGGGACCGATGTCAAAGCTGCCACACAGGAGCTGAGAGCTTAGATCTCCCTGGTCATAAGACTGATGGCCAGCAGCCCCCACACTGGGCAGATAAGAGGACAGGACTGGAGCTGAATGGGGCCTGGGTGTTTTAGGAAGAAGTCACCAATGTCTCTGGCAGCCCGTGTCTCCCACGTGGTGGCCTCACCTAGTACGTGAGGCCCCGGGGCCTCTCTCCTCATCACCTGCTGGTTGAAGAAGGACATATTTCCACTCAGTTCACCAATGTCTTGGCCCAATATGCAGCCACCAGATGCTGGGATCTTCATAGTTTTGTAGCTCTACTGGGGCCTAGAGGACTAGGACAGTGGACAGGAAAAAACCTCCCATTGGGCACACTCAGAGAGGCCCATGGCTTGTCCACTTGGATGCAGAAATTTATCTTAGGAAATGTTCTATACCAATTCACCTACTGGCCAATATTTTATCTTATGACTAGAGCCATATTTATAAATGAGAAAGAGAGAGACTATCTATCTATCCATATATCCATATATACATAATTTTTATATATAATAACTATTTACCAATATATAACTATTATATATAAATAACTATTTATACATATATATGTATATATACACGTATATACATATATCATATATATATATAAAACCATGTATAAAGAGTTACATATGTGTGTGTGTGTGCGTGTATGTATATACACACACATATATATATAATTCTCCACTGCCCCACATACACAGAGAGAATTCTGCAGCAGGCTGTCTGCAAACTTGAGCCGCAACACTGGCTCTTCCTGGGTCTCCAGCTTGCCAGTCCGTCCTGCAGATTCTGCTTTTGCCAGCTTCCAGGAGCTGCGTGAGCCAATTCCCTAATCTACACACACACACACACACACACACACACACACACACACACCCTGGTGGTGAAGAATACAGTTGTCCACAGACGGGACCAGCAAGGTCCAGATTCCTTGAGAATTGGTATTTGGGGAGCCCTGTGGGAAAGGACCTCAGACCATCAGAAGTGGTGGCTGAAAACAAAATAGACCTGACGGGGGTCATGGTCGGTGTCTGCTCCGGCGGCACACCATCTACAGAAACCAGAAGGCGTCCTCTGCCACTGCTCCCCTCCTTGCTGTGCGGAGTGCCTCCTTGTGGGCTGATTCCCTTACTCCTCCCTTCGCCCTCACTATGGTAGAGACAGTCTATTTGTAGTCACTGTAATTCAGTTTGCAGCTTAAGAATAGCGATGGAGTGTGGAGCAGTGGACGCCCAGGAGGAGGAGCATAGGCAGTGCCCGCTGGTGAGAGGGTGGGTACAGTCCTTGCTTGAATCGGGAAGTAGCACTCTAGTAAAGAGAACCTGCTTATTGGCTTCGGTAGAAATGGCTGCCAGGAAAGAGTGTGTATGTAACTGAGGTGGAGGATGAGATTTCAGGGGCTTTTTGGTCAGCCAGGGTTTTGTTTTGGCAGAATCCTGTTGGGGGCAGGCTCAGTCTTACCTGCTGAGGATGAAATGCCAGCCCCCCAGCCCCGCCCGCCCTCGGTGGTCTGCAGGTGGGCCTTGGTGGATACTTAACCTATGAGAAGCTCCCACAAGGACCTGGGACTCATCAGTGGAGAAGGGATCCTTTGACTCCCTTCACAGTGGCAGTATTGCTGTCCAGGGCTGGAACCCGGGCCAGGCTTTTCAAGCAGAGTGAGGACCATGCTGCTGCCTGCTCCTTGACCTTGCAGAATTTCCAGAGTTCCTGGCAGCCTTCTGAGCCCTCAGTCTTTCTGTGGCCCACGTCCCATTCCATACCCTCTCAATGACTGCAGACAGCCAGGCCCCTTGGATGACTCCCCCAGCAGGAGCGTGTGTGAGGGGATGGCGGCTATTCCCAGCCAGCACCTCCGATGACCGAGGGCCTGGCACACACTTGGGGAAGCAAACTACGGAGGCCTGGTGGGAGGGGGGGTGCATTGCCACCGAGCTGCATCAGGAGGAGAGGGAAGCAGCTCTGGAGGCCTCAGGCCTGGCTCGGAAGCTCACTGCAGCAGAGTCTGACCTTTAGGAGATGCTAGAGCTTGGGACTGGGCTGTGTCTCCCACCTGCCGTCACTCAGCCCCCCATTGGGATGAATTTCAAATCTCCTGGTGGAGTCCTTTGGATCTTTCTGTTATGCTGCAATGTTCTCCATAAACCTGGGAGGACCACAAAGACATTCTAGCATGTTCCATGTAAGCCCTCAGGATGAAAACACCTCCTTCCAGGACCAGGTAGGTCTCTACCACCTGCCATCTGGTTCCTCCACTCACAGGTGGGTCTTGCAGCGGTGCTGCCTGGGTTCCCTGTTCAAGGCCAGTCCACCTGGACAGTCGAGAGCCCCAGGTGTGAATGGAAGGGTCAGGACTTAACAGATGCCCCACTAACAGGGAAGCGCAAAGGAGACTGGGGCTGGGGAGCACCTCTGGAGAGCACCCAGACCTCTTCTGCTAAGACACATGTTAGGACCAGCTCAGGCCATGGTGACAGACCTGCACGCTCACTCGTGGCTGGAGCTTGGGAACCTTACCTGTTCCCCAAGGCATCTGACACCGTGTCCCACAAATGAAGTTCTCATGTAGCAAGTTCTTAGACTGCAGTTACAGATTCAGGGCTAAAATGTGGATTTCTTGTCCCTCAAATCAGTGCTTGTTATACTGGAGCCAATAGCCAGACTTGGCCCACCATGTCCTGGGATTCAGGGTGCGTCTTCAAGGCAGGACGAGGTGCTGAGCCCAAGGCTGCCCTCTCCTGAGGGCTGGGGGGCTCAGAGCCAAACCTTAACTCTTTGCCTCCCTCTGCCCTAGTCCCTTTCTATCTTGTGGGGGCTGGGAGGGGAAATCACAGGATACTCTCCTTCTAATATTCTCTCTTATAGTCCAGGGAAATCACATGACTGAAAAAGAAAAATAAGCTATCCATTTTATTTTGTATGATTTTTTTCCCAAACATTCTGCTAAATAAATTTTAAGGGGCTGGGGATGTGGCTCAAGTGGTAGCGCGCTCGCCTGGCATGCGTGTGGCCCGGGTTCGATCCTCAGCACCACATACAAAGATGTTGTGTCCGCCAAAAACTAAAATCAAATAAATATTTAAAAAAATCTCTCTCTCTTAAAAAATAAATAAATAAATAAATTTTAAGTCATCATCTTTACCTTGTTTCACATTTTTTGAAAGTTTGGACAGACATGTACTGGAAGTTCAGCCACTGGTCTTACTTGGGCTTATTACTGGATTGTAGTTGCTGGGTTTGGAATGGTCACAGCAAGTCCCTGCCCAACCAGCCTGTTGTCAATGAAGGAGGCGTGACAATCTGATCAAAGGCCTGGCTGGGTAGGAGCCAGAGCTCTGGACGTGCTCCGGGGGCAGCAGAGCCACTAAGAGCAGCCAGTGAGCATCACTCAGCCACAGAATCGAAGAAAACCCCAGAGTGCGCGTGCGATGCAAGGGGTGATGGCAAGGCCCTGGGCCAGCCTCAGTGTGGGTCAGAGCCTGGCTAGTGTTGCCGGGGGACTTCTGGGGCTTTCCTGAAGAGACACTGTGAAATCGTCATCCTGCATTCACATTTGACTGACTTTCCTTCACATTTCCCACATAATTGTGAACTCTGACACACGCGTGGCTACGTCCTGCCTATGTTTGGAGTTTCCGTGGGCAGTATCGTGACGGAGGCCCTTACTCTTGCTCAGTTTGTGTTTGGAAGGCCATCTGGGGGTTGCTGTGCGTAGCTCGTCACTCACTCCCACCGTCATGGAAAACGCCATTGCATGAGCACAGGACCTTGATTCACCCGCAGGAGGACGTTATTCTTTGTCTTTTCTCACACACATTCTAATGTTATTTATACACACGAAGTAATTATTGTCCATTATTAACCCGTAGACATTCTCTTAATGTCGGCTCTGATACATGGAAGACTGAATTGTGAATTGGCTAATTTTCTACATGGTTTCTTTGGAAACCAAAGATTTGAGATCTGGAGTTACTGCTCATGTCCTCTTCCAGCCTGACTAGACTCTAATGCTCACCTGTTCCCCAAATGCTGTTCTCTAACTGTGACGCCAACTAGAAGTCGAAGCCCCAGTGGTATCCTCTCATGTCAGGACATCAATTTATGTCAACTGTGATTTAACCTAAGGCAGTTTCCTCCTCCAGAATGGTGATATCAATAACCAAATGTCTTCCTTTCACCTTCCCTGATTCTAGTTTCCAAAACAACACCCTCCTTCAGTGTGCTCATTTGTAAAATGGCAATGCCCTTACCAGCATCTGTCGGTCACGAGGAGTACCCTATGGAGGTTTTGAAGCACTTTGTGATGGACAGAACGTTCTATAAATGGGTAATGCAAATAGTTGAGACGACCGTGGATCCAAACAGGCCACAGAGATACCATAGCAACAGATGAACAATAATTGTGCATTACAGGCCATTTCCCGAGCTGCACTCTCCTGCGGTGGCAGCCCACGCTGCTTCGGAGGAGCCCCAGGTTGGGAAGGGCTGCCACCCACGAGGAGGGCTGGCAGGGCCGGGCGGGCTCCAGGAGGCGACATGGGTGTGTTGTCACCTTCTGCACCCTCTCTGCTTCTGTCCTGCAGACACCTCAGCATGGCTCCAGAGGTGGGGTACCCCCCACCCCAAAAAGTATACCCAAACTGCCCAGTAACATTTCCCCCTGAAGGAACCGCCTGTTGCACCAGGGGCCTGTCCTCTGTGGACGCATGGCTCAGGGCAGTGCGGAATACAATAGCGACACAGCCCTCCATCCTGCAAACCACCCAGGGCCGTGGCAGCAGAAGGACCCTGTCCCCTCACTGGGGGTCTGTGCCAGGAGTGTACAGTAGTCTCTGGAAATGGTCACATGGCAGATGTGGCCCTGCCCCACTTCCCTTTGGCACACATAGGCTTGGAAGGCCTACCAGGCTATTGACTGAAGACAATGATGATCCTAAGGACACTTGAGTGTGAGCGATGTGTGAGCACCTCCTCATCATGTGACCAAAGTACCCGGCAAGAACAAGTCAGAGGAGGACACCCTCTGGCTCGTGGTTCAGAGATCCAGGTCATGTCCACTGAGTCCAAGGCAGAACCATCGTGGCGGGTGGGAGAAAGCAGCTCAGCGCATGGCAGCTGAGAAGCAGAGAGACAGAGAGCCGGGAAGAGCTGGTGTTCCAGGGCTCGCCCCCGGGGACCGACTTCCTCCAAAGAGGTCCTATCCTCTCTAGTCAGTGAGCTCTCAGCAGACTAGTCCATGGCGATGTCAGAGTCCTCATGGTTCAGTCCCTCCCCACAGCCCACTCCAAGCACCCGAGACCTTGGGGACATTCCAGATCCAAACTGTGACAGGGCAGCAAGCTCATCTCCCTGTCCAGGTGCACAGGTGCATGGGCTTGCCATCCTGCCATGCAGCCACCTTCCCCAGCTCTGGGAAGACTCACTGGGGGCAGCTGTGGAGGGCGGGTTCTTCTGTGGAGTCGCCGAGTGGCACGTTCCTTCTGAAAAGACACAAGGGTGAGTGGGAGAGTGGGATGGGGAGTGTGGTCATTAACCTCCTCCGTGGGTTCAAGCGCTCCAGCTTGTGAGCAGCCAGAGCCCGGCTGTCCCAGCCAGACATTGAGAGGCGTTGAGAACTGGTCTGATGAAGGTCCCCGTGTTAGAACCAGGTCCCAGGCGCGGAGTGATGTGGAGTTTCTGTTTCCTTCGCTGGCTTTTCTTACTAACTGCAGGTCCTTTACCCATGAGAGAAGTAGCTCTCGCAGCTTTGTTGGAGGACTGGGTGAGGTGGGGAAAGGATTTAGTACAGGACATGTTAGGCCCACAAGGAGCGATCCCTGCTACTTGATCCTCAGCACAATTGTTCCAAAAAGCCATCAAGGGCTGGGGGTGTAGCTCAGTGTAGAGTGCTTACCTAGCATGTGTGAGTCCCTGGGTTCGGTCCCCAGCACCACACACACACACACACACACACACACACACACTCAAATCCCCTGATACAAACCAAGGTGAAGTGTGTTGGCATACAAGGCGTGTTTGTGAGAACCCTCAGACGATTGGTGATAGGGATGCAGAGCGTGGAGCCTGGAGCCAACCAGGGCTGGGTTTGCTGCACTTGCTGAGGGGGTGTGTGGTACAGGGCTGCAAGCGGTAGTCTTGGAGCCCCCACTTGTGTGTTCCAATGGTGCTGGCTCACAGTGCATGTGGGATCTTGGGAACCCACGTGAAGTTTGCTCCATGTGTCTGAGTTTTCAGGAAAGTGATGATCATAATCCACACCTCACTGAGCTGAGAAGATGACCATGTGCACCAAAACTCGAAAGGGGATTGGACCAAGGCCCGCTCTCTAGGGAACATGCCGCCACCCTGAATGTGTTGGACATCCCATGACACACAGAAAACAGCCATGTCCTTTCCCCCTCTCACCTTGGAACCTGCTGTGTGGCCTCTTGCCATGCTACACCCGCAGCTACAAGCTCATGCTGGTCCTCATAACCTTTCTGGTCACTGTTGAATATACAAAGCCGTTTGGTCACTTCTTGATGTAATGATTTCAGAAGTTAAGGCCAGCATTGCACAGATGCCCATGTCTAAAATGATCAGAAGCAAGGGGTGGAATCACAGGGACTGACTCACAGTACCTGCTCTCACCTCCTGGATGCCCAGCCCCTGAATGAAACCCAATTCCACTCACAAAGAAGAAGGGGCCGAGGGCAGGCAGCAGGTCACCGCAGAGCACCGTTCTTCACCAGCACGAGGAAGCAGCAGGGTAGCCTGAGGACTCCTACTGATGTGGAGGCTGGGGAGTGGCTCTGCTTTCCACAAGCGGGACACCCAGCAGGAGGGCGCACACCGGGCTGGGTTTCAGGGCTCCTGTGGCTGCCAGAGAAAGGCCAGTCCTGGGTTCACTGATGTGCGCCGTCTCTTGACCAGTGTCAGGCAGATATTTGAAGTTACTAGTGATAGAAACCCAGGTTCCAGTTGTTTAGGCACAAAGAGGAAATGTACTGGCTTCCTAGGCTGGGCCATGGCAGGGGACACAGGGCACAGGCAGGGGATCTTCTTCTGGAACATCTTACAGCTTGCAGACCAGAGCGAGGGAATTTGCGTCCCACATCCCTAATGGCACTCCAGCAAGACTCTGAGTATCCTGTCTTGGCCCAGCTTCCACTGCAGCCAGGGGAGGGCCTGGGAACATGCCTCCATGGGCCAAGGTGGAGAGGAAAATCAGAGCCACTGCAACCAGGAGGTGAGGCTTGGATGGGACTTCATATGCCAAAGATGCTAACAGAGGAAACCGCACGAAAATGCCAGTGCACCTGGAGGGAGATGTCACCACAGTCCCAGAGCTCCTGGGGAGAATCGCTGAGCGCCCGTCCTCCACCAGCTAGCTGGACCTGGCGGGAGCAATGTCCCTGAGGGAGGCACCTGGGTCCGCTTGCTGCCTTCTCTCTAGTGCTGAGAGCAGGCACTGACAGTGGATGGAACCTGGGCCAGCAGCCACTGAGTGCTGGCAGATGACCTTGTTTCTCACAGCACATCATGGCCTTCTTACTCCATGGGTCAGCCAGGGCCCTGGTCCTGGAGGGGAGATAGTGGCCCTGACGGGCGCTCAGGACACACCTGCTGGTGAGCAGGTGGGGATGTGGGTGGGATGCCCTTCTGGGCCCCTGGCCTTGCACTCTGCAGAGGAAGGCCTGGGCCCCGAGGTGCGGAGTCGAAGTGGTGTTACTTGCAGGATCTCTCCCCATTCTGCTCATTGGTGTTGTCTGTCTGGGATTAATTGTCCTAAACAGCATGACTGGGCCCACCCAGGTCTAGTGGAGGTACTTACAGCTTGTGGACAGTAAGAGTTGGAGGGAGGAAGGGCAGCCTGGGGGACGCAGTGGAGGAAGGTGTCCGTGGCAAGTGAGCATGTTGGTGGTCATGGGCTTCAGCCTCCTGGGATCCACCGGCCACGTGTCTCAGTCCATGTGGGCTTCTGCCACTAAAAACCACCGGCTATGTCACAAGAGAGCTTTATTTCTTACAGCTCTGGAGCAGAAGCCGAGGTCAAGGCAGCTCTGGGCTGATGGAAGCCCATGTCCTGCTCCACAGACGGCACCTTCTCCCCACCTCATCACAAGGCAGAGGAGCGAAGTCTCTCCCGGGCCTCTTTCATAAGAGTGTGCTGAGAGCCACAGCCGAGTCCGAATGACGCATGGCATTTTTGCCAGAACAGAGTGGTTGAGAGGTGGCCAGCGAGCCATTGAGATGATGATGGTTATGTTAAGCTGTGTATATTAGACCCCTGCTGTCCGCCTCGGCCTGCTACCTTGGAGTTCTCACGGGGATTCCCGGAGAGTTCCCGTTGGTTGGGGAAGAGCCGGAGGAGGGATTTCCGGTTGGTGGTTCCTGGAGGAGCGCGTGGCGTTCGGGAGAGTTCCCGGGGAGCGTGTGTGGAGTGTGCTGGTGGAGTTCAGAAATAAAGTTTGTTCCTGCTTCAGTGGCTGGTGATTTGTGCCCAGCCAGACTGCGGCAAGAGTGCTGATCTCATCCATAAGGGTAGAGCCCTCCCGAAGCCCCCTCCCCACAAGGCCTTCACCTAGAGCCTGAGGATGTCCTTATGTGGACTTCGGGTGACACACTTTGCCACATGTTGGCAAGTTACTCGCTCTCCATGTGGCATGTTCACTTTCTGTGACAGGGAGGGCAGTAGCCCAATAAGAGATTTCATGAAGCCAAGTGCCTGGCTTAGGGACAGTACCCTGTGAGTAATGACTGTGGCCTGCACACGACCCCCAGAAGGCCCCCGCTTTGCTTCTTGGTCCTCTCAATCAGCACTCTGATGCTTTACTGGTAGTGCATGAATGGGTTCATGATGGGGCGATAGTGGCTAAAAGAGAACTGAGATTGTTTGAGGGGGCAGGACATGGTTCCTGCTCCCCGCCACCCTTCCCATGAATGGAGGGCTCCCTGGTCCTTCCTATGGGACCCATCTGCTCTCCCTGCCCTCTCACAAGCAAGCTCCTGTCTGCAAGGAGATGTGGCTGTTGGCTGTTTGAAGCTACCTAATTAATGGAGAATGCTGGAATGTACTCACCACTAAATCTACTTTATAACTTTCTAATGTCTCTCATCTGGTGCCTCAAACTTCTGTAAAAGGAAAAGAATTTCAGCCCCAACAGAAATAGCATGCAGTTGCTGATGACACTGAGGGCTTTCAAGACCCAATCATCCTATTCCTAAATGTGTCTTTGCAAGACCCCTGCCCATAACTCCAGCTCAGTCACTTGAGAACCAGCCCTTTTATCCACATCAGACAGCAAAGCAGAGGTACCAACACTGCACCTGCTGTGACCCAGGTCCACGGAATGTAAGTCCACTTTTGAAAGTAGAAGGAAGTGGTGCTACGTGGCCGCACCCAACAGGAAGGCTGCAGTCATTATTACCTGCATAAGTTCAGGTTCCCCTTAAGTAACAACAATAGAATGCTTGGCTCACCTGATCCTCATAGCAACCCTCGAGGCAGGGCCTGGGCTTTGTTCCCTTTTCCAGCCAACAGTGAGAGGGAAAGGTGTGTTCGGGATCGAAGTTGTGCACCCACGAGGTGGTTGGTGGGCCAGGGGTGCCCCGAGATCGGACTTTACCATTCACACTGTGCAGCCCTTGCCCAAGGGGACCTGGCTTCAGGCTGTGTGCACCACTGGTGGAGAGGTCAGGCATGAAATAGGCGGGGTGCACAGTGGGATGTGGGGAAATAGGGCAGCTCATGCTCCCTATCAGCAGAACGTAAATATCTGTATTTTAAAAAAGAAAAAAAGGTCTCCCTTTTACTCCAGTAGTGATCTAGACCCAGATGTGCAGGGAAAACTCCCAGGTGTCACAACACCTGTCTTTCCTCCTCCTGCTCAGTAGACCCTTCTAAATTCCACTGGGAAAGCCGACTGTTCCTTGTCCTCATCTGCTGCTTGCAGTCTGTTTCTCAGGAGTAAACAATTGGGCATTGGGCATAAAGGTGAGATATTTAAGAATGAGGGTGTCCTGCCCCTGACATTCTCCACAGGGGGAGCTTCTTGGTTATTGAATTATTTCACGGCTGCTTTTTTGTATCGTCCCTTGTAAGTGACCTCAACTGAGACTGTTTCCTGTAGTGTCGAGCACTCAATAAACACAAGGAGGTGGTAACTGCTTCTTTTTGGAGTCTCTCCTCTGCCTAGAAGGACAAAGGCCATTCCAAGCACCCCGACAATGAACAGGCATGGGCCACCCTGCTCTTCCCATGTTTCCTCTCCTCTTCTCCCCTGCCTGCCTGAAAACATTCCGTCCTTGAGTCTTTAATCATACAAATGGTATTCCAGCAATGTCATGACTGAAGAGAGCACTGAGGAAATAAAACGGGAGGATGATCAACAGTGTATATAAAAACATATGCCTGTGGTTCTTTCAAATAGGTTTCAAGCAGGCTCCGAATTTAAGCTGTGGAAGTGACATTTAATTTCTGATTCCAGAAAATCAAAATCCCTGCTCCCTTTTCCAGACTCGGCAGCAGCTGGAGCACTTCTCAGCTACAGGTGGTGGCCATTGACTGCCACCATGTTAGGCTGGGACATGCTCTGACCACATAGGGTCTGGGCTAGATTGTTCCCTTGACTGGTGTCTTCATTGGCACTTGCCGGCTGTGGCGGATCTGTCATGGAAAACAGGAGAGTGAAACAGTCGCTGCGGACCAGGAGGTAGCCAGGGTGGGGCGCATGCTCTCTGCAGGGGCTGCTATAGCACGGTCCCTCTGAGGGGGTGGGAGGGCAGCCGGTTTAGAAGGGCTGGCCAGGCAGAGGGGATGTTCTGTCAGCCTTCTTCCCATTCCCAGGGGGGAAAAAAAAAAAAACAAACTTTGCACAAAACTCCTCTTCTAGCAGCGAAGTCATCCTTTCTCCACCCCTGGCTCCTCCCTCCCTCCTAGTAACTTTCCGAAAAAATCAAACCTGGATATTTCAATGGCCACAAAGTTTCTTCACATGAATGGGAAATTCAGTTCTTCCTTCTTGGGGCAGAAAATCCCGCAGTTTCACATCACATCATCATGGTAGGACACGCCGGCCAGTGTGGAGAATCACCACCATCCACTGATAAAATCCCTCAGGACACCTGGAGTCCAGAGAGCCAGAGGCCCAGCACCGCTGGTGGAGTCTATTTATAGACGTCCGCAGGAGGAGGCCTTTTTTGGTCAGTGTGCCACTGCTCTCTGCTACCTCTGGTCAGGATGGCCATTTGACTCCTGTCACATCTGGAAGGGCAGTTCTGTGGCTACAGACCACCAATGGCTTTCTGGGCTCCCCCAGGGAGAGCGTCCTCTTATGCGGTGTTGGAGAGGCCCAGCAGGACAAGGACCACCGCAATCTGGTCCTTCAGGGAAGAAGGAGTGGGAGATTCAAAACAAATCACTGCAAGGTACAAGGTTTAATGCAATCAGTGACCACACGACCAGATGCAAAGTTTAAAGGGGAGAAAAAAGTGAAATCAGAAAAAGTGAGATCAGAAGAAGTTCAGGGAGGCAGGTTCTATGTGTGTGGGGAAGGGCCGCCTTCCTGCTCTCCAGCACCTGGAAGAGAATCGTGGAGGTTGGATTCACAGTCAGCAGCCGGGGAGGAATCCCAAGAGTGAGCGGAAGGTGAGGCAGAGGGGTTACGAAGAGCGTCTGCAGCAGGTGTGGACAAGAAGACCTGTGAGAAGGGCCCCTTCCTACACCCCAGTAGCAGGGTCGAGGGACACCAGCTCTTGCTTCTCCATCTCGCAGGGACTGAAGGTTTATTCAGAGGAGAAAGTGACAGGATGTGCTCTGGACATGGGGACCAGGTGCCATCAAGTTGGCATGGGGAGTAGGCTCCAGACCTTTCCATGGGGAAAGGTCTCCCCACTCCTCTCACTCAAGGATAGTCAGAAACCACAAGAGGCCACTGTCCCCCGCAGGGACCAGTGCAATGTGCACAGCCCGCAGCTCCCCTGTCCTGCAGCCAGCCTGGGTTCAGACCTCAGTGACCCTCGGGGAGGACCATCCCGCATCCCTACTAGGTTGGTGAAAAACAAGAATAGAGATAAAAGCTAACTTAGAGAAAATAGAGGAGCAGAAAAACACTTTTAAAATCATCTGTGTTCATACCCTAAAAGAGACAACAAATTTTGCATTCATAAAATAAGAACAGGGTGAGCCCTCAGAGCATAGATCACAGCTCCTGGGTTTGTAGAGGTGGAGCTCAAATAACAGTTCTATAAAAAGGTGGAGGATAGCTCAGGAAGTCCTCAGGACCAAGGGACGGGAGGTCACGTGACGGGCCTGCTGAGCACCAGGAGGAAGAGCAGCGACCACAGGCATGTGGATCCCGAGCTTCAGACACCAGCGTCCAGGAGGTGATGCGACTCGAGGGCTCGGGAGCAGGGGCAACAAGCAGTCCATGTGCAGTGGGCACTGAGGTCCACGGGCTTCTCCGTAGTGGGAAGTCAGAAGACGTTGACCTCTGCCTGCAGAATCTAGGGTGGAGCTGGGGTGTCGAGGGCAGGTCAAAGGGACGCTGGCGGAGGGTGTCCACAGACCATTGTGCTACTCTGTCATGTGTGTGTGTGTGCGCACGCGCGTGCACGCTCAAGGCTTCGAATACAGAAATCTTAGAGCCACCATGAAACAAACCGAGAAAGGCACGAGAAAGCTGATGTCCAGGAGCTAGCAAGCAGCACCACATCCGATTTAAACAGGGGTCAGCCAGCGATGCCCAAAGAAACAGCCAGAGGGGAAACAGGACCCGCGGCTGGATCAGGTTCTGGTGGCTTTGCTGTCAGGCCCTCTGAAAAATTCTCTCAGAAAAACAAAAGTCAAAAATACAAACTGGAGAAGTTAAGAGTGGAAAATTTTATTCAACGTGTAATTTTATACCCCACTAAACCACAAATACAAAGGAAAACACAGACATCTTCAGGGATGCCAGGGCCTAAGACCACACCCCAATCCAGAAGGAGGGCAGAGAGGAGCACAGGAGGAACTCTGTCAAGTTAGGCCCTGTGACGCGCAGGCACACCACCATGAGTCCTGCTCATGCCTGTGGGGACAGTGCACTGATTAAAACAAGGGCACACAGCAGGGGTGGGGTGGGCAGAGTAGAGCTGGTGCACAGGGGAGGCCCAGGGCAGCACCCTGAGCCAGCTGGCCCCTGCCCACATGATCTTGTGACAGGTGGACCGCACTATGGTGCGTGATTATAATGCACCAATGAACGTAAACTAAGTGAAAGAGCATGCCCCTCTGCATCCTTCTTAAGCCGAGGCTGGGGATACCCACCTTGTGGAGGACAGCCCATCTGAGGCTGAGGAAGGCCTAGGACCAGGGAGTGAGCCCACACAGGCCAGCAGCATGGGAGGCCCTGATGACTTCACTGCCATCAGGTCCACGGAGCACACGGCCAGACCTCTCACCCCCTGCAGGCGCTGCTGGCCCACACCTCCCTGCCACACCTGCAGTGGGGGACGAGCAGGCCAGCCCAGGGAGCAATCACCAGGCAGAGCACACGGCCACAAGTCCGGCAGGCCTCTTTCCTGCCACCACATGGAGGAAACTCCTTGCACGCGGGGAATCCGGGGGTCGTTGCTGCTCTTGCTCCCTGTGCGGAATCACCCGGCCCACCCCGGGGAGTTTGAGACGGAGAGGCCTGTGAGGGAGAGTGGGCCACGGAGGGGTCTGGGGCCCCTGCCCTCCACTGCCTCTCGGATGAGGAGGGTCCTTTTCCCCACCACACCCCACGGGAAGTAGTCAAGCAGGGTTGGAGAGGAGGCCCGCAGCAAGAGGGGAGGGGCGGCTGTGCAGCCTCAGGTGGAGGCACAGCTGGGGACCAGAGTCAGCTCCCACTTCAGGGCACACATCCCCTGCCTGCCCCCCCGCCC
>NW_025999991.1:9117559-9153178 GCF_001458135.2 Marmota marmota marmota
CGCCCACCCGGCACTAAAGAAGTCATACTGTGCTTTTGAAGGACAGCGTTCAGAGCCTGCTCAGGCTTGCTGGGTGGGACTCCACATCCCAGGGAGTATCACAGGGGGTCAGACCTCCCAGGGTCACAGCCAGCAGCACAGATGGGGCAGCGAGCTTCAGCTCACACGCCCCAAGGCATCCCGTGAAGGGGAAGGAGGGGAACCCTTCCCTACACAGGAAGCAGGGCCAGAGAACAGAGCTCCGGGCACTTGGGTTGACTGTCCAGGGGCACTGTGACCCTGCACACGCTGGCCCGCTCACAGGCAGAGGGCAGGACAGCCTCTGTGCAAAGACTCTGTGTGTCCCCGGGGCCAGCTGCGTGCCCAGGCCACAGTAGTTGATGTCACCATAGGATGTGGGCCCTCATGGCAGGCATCTGGCGGACAGAGGAGGTTCAAGGATTTCAAAGGAATACTGTGGCCCCCTTTAAAACAGGTGAACAGGGACCCAATCCTGGACTATTTGACTGCTCTTGGGAGGACACTAGAACCAGTCATCATGTGGTCAGCTGGCCATCAGCCAGGAGGGTAGAAGGCACTGGGGAGGGCCCGCAGATGATCCCGGAGGGCCAGAGGAATTGTGCTACGCAAGGTCCCCCAGAGTTTTGAGAACTCAGGGTGCGAAGGGGCTGGGCTCCACGGTCACCAGGGTTCTGGCCACCATGGACAGGCCCTTGCAGGGCCTTCTGCAGCTGTGGTGCCTTGCAAACCCCTCCAGGTGTGTAAGATGGGTGGACACAGAAAGCGGGGTTTGCAATCCACAGGGCAAAGCAGTCACCCTCAGGACGGGCTCACCAGGTCCCAGAGAAAAACCTGTCCTCTTCCCGACCCAGAGAGACCTTTAAACCTGCCTGCAGCACAGTGGTAGGGAGGGACGGTGAGCCGCACTGCAGAGCTGGAGAAGTCACGGGCAGCCTTCCAGGGCCCGTCAGGCAGCGGCTGCAGTAGAAAGTGGCCAGCATGAGGCCAACCCTTCGTGGCCCCGTGTTCCAAGCACCGGACCTCTCACTCCCGTGGTCCACATGGCCCTGCTCCTGAATGTCTCTGCATCCTGTCACGCGGCCCCGAACAGATAAGACGCCAGCTGAACAGAATCAAGTGTGACACTTTGTGCGATATCGAACAGTACGTCACTTTTACTTCTGGAGCAGGAGAGCGGCAGGTACAAAAGGAAACGACAGCATCTCAGGAGAAGAGAGACACGATCAGGCCCTTGGCTTGGTGGTTCCATGCAGAGGGACCCCACCCCATTACTCCACTTTGGCTGGAGGACAGTCCGGCCCAGGGTGAGGGTGCTGTGCCGCTGAGATCTGAACCTGTGGGCAGAGACCCAGCTTCTCCAGCCCTTCATCTCTCCAGGTAAAGGAACCCACGGGTCTGCAGAGAACGCGGAGGTGGCTTTGAGACAGGAGAAGTCCCAGAGGGGTGCAAGAATGGAGGGCGGGCCAGGCCCAGCGCCTTTCCCTGCTGTGCTGGCCTGCGCGTGGCCCTGGGCTGCAGCCACTAGGCCCGCTGGGCAGATGCTGAACGCCACTTCTGGCTTTGAGACCAGAGCCAGTGCTTTTGCCGTTCCTGTAACGTCTCAAGGAAAAGACCCCTGCAGGTTAGCTCGAGGTACGAGGGCGTGGTGGGTAGACACACCCCCGGGGGACCTGAGTGGGGGGTGCTTCTGCAGAGTCCGCTCCTTTGCGTTTGCCACATTTTTTAGGAGAACTTGATGTACGACCCACAGGCACTGCCATCACACAAAGGCGGGCCTGCTGTGGCTGCTGGGGACTCCCGGCTGGTCCCTGCTGCTACCCCTCCACGCTGCACAGAGTTGTGGGGATGGCGGGTGTAGGAGGGGACCCTTCACTAAAGATGCCAGATCACAAGTGGGGGTCCTTGGAACATGATTCTTGCACTCCTCTCTTTCCCCAGAACTGAGGCTGAACTGAGAGCCTTGGCACCAACCCGGGCAGTGCTGGTACTAAGCGCCGGCCCAGAGCCTGGGGTTCCAGGCTGCATGCACTGTGTGTGTGCCAACTGACCCTGTCCGGTGGGCACCGTTATCTGGGCTGCTGCACAGAGCAGGGGCCGGGGGGACAGCAGATCTGACGCTCATCCCCACACAGGCTGAGGCAGGAAATAGCAAAAGGACTGCCAAATTCTGAAAAATGGCAGAAACAGAAAACGATCTTGACAGAGTGAAAAGAGATGGTGTGTGCATCAGTTCAGGGGATTTCTGGTCAGGGGAGGATGGAATAAACACACTTCTTCTTTCTCTCACTAAGCAGAGCAAAGATGCCTGAACCTCACACCTGAAGCCAACACGAGAAGGTCCCCCAGAAGGTGAGCCTGGGAGGTGAGAGAGGGCCCTGTGTTCTCCCCGCTGCCCTGCACAGAGCACCGCAGAAGCTGGAGCCGGGGATGCCACTGGGTGCAGACCAAGAAAAGTCCCCCGACCAGCCAGGACAGAGGGAGCAAGCAAGACTGCAAACTTCAGGCAGCAGCCCCCTCCAGAGCACAGCAGAAAAGCTCACAGTCTCGCCCCCGTCCCTGGGCAAAGGCTGGGTGGGCAGCCCAGACCAGAGCTGCAGTTTGACATGAACGGTGTGGCTCTGGAGGCAGGCAGGAGCCGGGGACTTGGGACACCTCCAGTCCTACACCCCCCAGGGGCTGTGACAAGAAGACTGTGGTGAGCTGAGGATGTAATGTGGGGCCCGGAGCAACCGCAGCAATCTAAACGAGGAGTTAGGTTACAGACAGAGGCCAGCACACGGTCCAGGCCCCCAGGAAGCCGGGAAGAGGGCGAGAAGAGAGAGAAAAGAAACAGGAAATGAACAGAAACCAAACCAAAATGGCAGAGTGAAGCTCCACAGATCTGAAGCCACATCACGTTTGAGTGCTCTGACCAGAGGGCTGTAAGGGCAGGGATGGGGGTGGGGGGGCCTCAGGACTGTGCACTGGGGCGTGTGCCGACTGGAAAGAGTCCCTCTCAATGGAAAAATCGCACGTGACTCCATTTACACAGCGTTCTGGAAATGAACAGGTGAGTTGGTGAGGGACAGCGGGTCCCTGGGGGCTGGGGTTGGGACGGTGGGGCTGGAGGGTTTGACGGTAGGGACCACAGGTCGGGGGTGGGCGGAGAGGAGCAGGCCTGCGTCTGGGTGGAGGGGCGGAACACTGCCACAAGACCCTGAAAGGCTGGAACTGCGCTCACCATACTGCGTCACCCTGGAAAGTACGGGATTCCATCAAGACAAAACCATGGGGAGCAGGGAGGCCTACACAGGACCCTCTGTCCTGGGCCTCCACCTCCTGTGCATCTGTGTTTAAAGTAAAAGCTTTGAAAGGTAAGGTCTCACTAGGAAAAAGCACAAAACAGTAAATTAGGAGAAAGCAAATCCACTAATCAGGGTAAGCTCCCTGGCTAAGTATGAACGATATGGTCTCACCACGGAAATGGATGTGACCCGCCAACCTGAAACCCAGACAGCAGGTCGGCCAAGGGGAAGGCCCGACCCCCAAGGTGCTCTGTGGAGAGCCCATGCCCAGCAGCAGAGTGGCACCAGTGCCCTTCCTCGCACTACTCCGACTTTTGTAAAAAAAAGTTGAACCCCATGATGGTGTTTGGTATTTTTTTTAAAAGACACTGCCTAGGTAGCACCACAGGAAGTAACGAGGGATGCGTGCTACTCGGCGTTTGCAACGCTGCGGCCAAAATGCCCAACAAGAGCAACTTACAGGAGGGACCGTGTTCAGAGCTCATGGTTCAGAGGTCTCAGTCCACAGACGGCCCAGGAGAGGCACTGCGTCATGGGAGGGCGTGGTGCACGGAAGCTGCTCAGCTCACAACGGGACCTCGGAGCACGGAGAGGGAGGGAGGTCGCAGGGAAGATGTGTCCCAGTGGCCCACCCCCCAGCCACGCCCCACCTGCCCACAGTCACCACCCGTCAGTGCAATCCCCCCCAGGATGGAGCGGTCAGGTCCCACCTCTCACAGGCAGTCATTTCAGCTGGGAACACCTCTCCTTGGGGACACCCCACATCCAAACCCTAACAGATGTAAGGAGAAACTCATCAGTGAGGCCAAAGGGGACTGCTTGACCACTTTCTTTAAATTAATGCTGAATTTACAAAATGGAGCACTGATGAGTTTCCACGAACATAACAAAGCCAGAACTAACTTCAGGGGAATTAGTCCAGTGGAGGAATAGAAGCGTGAGGCCAGAGGCCTGGACTTGGTCCTCTTAGCACCCCTGGCTCCAGAACCGCATGTCCCCTGTTAACCTGGGCTCGCAGGTGTGCAGGCGTGGGGAGGGATTTATGACTGCACATGTGACGGTCAAGGACAGCCACCAGATTTCCTTTTGGTTGCCAGGCAGCTCAAGGCTAAGTTCTGAGCTTTGCCTCAAGCTTCTGGAATTCATTTCAGTTCTTTTCCACCATTTTCATATTCTGTCCTTATTTATTGTTCCCCTAGTGCCCAGGAGAGGGCTGAGCCTGGACATCTGCAGGTGGTTGGCTTTGAGATGATAAGGCTTTGGCATGGGCTGAGGGAGGTACTGAGGAAGCTCTGCTCTGAGAAACCCTTGACTGAAAAGAACGACTGGTTCTGCTCGGCAAGAGTGCGGCCTTCGCCTGCTCGGGGCTGGCGCGCAGTACAGGCCACAGCCGGCCAGTCACGCGGCTTTCCATCGTGTGGTCATCTGGGCTGTGGGGGCAGGAGGGAAGGTGAGAAGGTCCTACAGGGATGATCCCGATGGCAACCTGGCCGCTGTCCACACCCCACCTGCCTCCACCAGAGTTGTTGCAGGAACAGTAAGAAGTGCAGGGTATCAACATGGCATTTAAAAACAAAGCAGGAAAGGATGTCCTAAGTTTCCATTTAAGACAGGACCATTTTCAGTTGCATCTCTAAAGTCCTATGGCCTCACCGTACAGGACACACACATGGCCCTCGGTGGCCACGGGAGCATATGAACACTACAAAAACAAACCCACTGGTCACTACAGAATGAAAGGCAAGGAGTTCATGAGTCTGCTTTTCCTCTGCTTTTGACGTTCTGACGTGAAGTTCAACGCCCGCCTTTATTTTAGGACACGTGATCCACTAAAACCAAACAGAACACAATGTGTCACCTCAAAATGTACGTGCCCAAAGTCATGCTTTTATTGCCTGATCATTCTAAAATTAATTAAATGAAGAATGCCACAGTTTCAATAGAGACCATTGATATGTCCCTTTATATATAATTCTTAAAAATTATCATCAACATTTATTGTAAAATAAATGTTATGCTGCAATCTTTAATGATGTTTTGATCCAAACACTTTTTAAACTAGAAATTGCTTCTTCTTTATGTACCATGAGAAAATGACAGTGAGATTTTAAAAAATTCTCCCAGGAATCTGGAGATCAGCCATCACTGAAAGGAGGTACGAGGCTCACGGTGGCTGGGGGTTTTGGGCTCTAACTCTGCCCCTCTTTAAGAACGTGCGCCTCCATTGTTACCCAGCCACCGGCCGTTCTTCCTCCTGCCTGTGGGGTGGACAGACACTGCTCCCGAGGAGGCTCTCTGAGTGAAGACATTCTCTTAGGTCTGAGTTAGCTTCGTTTGCAGCCACCCAGAAGGGCGGCCCCTGGCTGAGCCCTGTGGACCAGGGGCTCAGCCCTGGAAAAGCAAGGATGGAGGAGGGGGCTCCACCAGCCCACCCCACTGCAGCGAGGAAGGCGGCAGGTGGCTGCAGGCATGGGTGTATCAAGGTGAGCAGACTGCATTCCAGAGATCCTGTGGGGCCGTGGCTTGGGCTCATGGAGAATGTGTGTCCTTGGGTGCAGGTAGGTTCAGGGCCATGTCCCAGTAGTTCTGTGCATGGACACCCATGAGCTGTGAGCACTCACCTGGAGGCAGGTGGCCATTCTACTCTTCCTCACATGCATGCCACCCTGGGAAGCCAGATAGCCTGGCATGGTGCTGTTAGCCAGATTCGTGGGACCCCAATAGACCTCCAGGAGCCGAATCCGATGCAAACACACAAGAATCGTTATTGCAAGCTCGAGCCTGGACTCACAGCTGTTCCCAATGCAGAGGTCCCAGGGAGTGAGTCCCATCCTTTGTTCAGTGGGATTTTATAGGTTTTGGGGGGATACTCTCTGTGTCACAACATCACACAGCAAATCATTCCACTTCGAGGGAAAGTCAAACAACAACTCTTAACATTGATTAGCACATTCACTGGTGGGAACAAGTTGGGTAGGGGTGATTGGTTAGTACAAGAGGGGGATTCGTTTGAACTGATTGGTTTAGGCCACGAGGGGTGTACGTGCTGAACTACATGGTTTCCCAACACATTATCAACACCATAAACTACTTAGGGGTCATCTGGCATTCCAGGTATTTCCCCTGTCTCATGCTGATTGGTGGTTGCTAGGGGGTTGCTATAGGTCCTCACCTAGCCTAACTGAGTCAGGGACACCTGGCACCGCAGACCTCTCCTGTTATTTACAGACAAACAACTCAGCAGGGTGGGTATGTGCTTAGGAGTGCTCTGTGGGTTTTTCCAAGGACAAAGGTCACGCCCCCTTCCTTAGGACAGGCCTTGAGGTAGAAGCTGCTGTTATTTATTTATTTTTAAAAATGGAATCACATTAGTTTCTCACTGCCTTCTCCCTAGCCAGGGATTCTCGGGAGTCGTCCCCTCTTGTGCCTGTTTTCCCACCTGTGAAGTGGAATTAGTGGAGAATTTACCTGTAGTCAGAGTACAAGTGTGCTAGTACCTGCGGAGCCCTGAGACGCACCCTTCCCACGATAAGCACCCAGCATCCACTACGTGACGGGAGAAGAGTGCCTGCAGACCTCTCGCCTCCCCAGACGACAGCCTGGGAGTGTGAGGAGTCCGCCCAGGTTCCTGCAGATCAGGAGTCTCCAGCTTGTGGCTCTTCCGTTTCCTCCCTGCCTTCGCCCCTCCTGCCCCACCACCTGAACTGGCCGTGGAATGACTCTGGGCGAGTCTCAGCGGGAAGGAGACCTGATTGGAGGAGGCGGTGGGCGAGTCTCAGCGGGAAGGAGACCTGATTGGAGGAGGCGGTGGGCGAGTCTCAGCGGGAAGGAGACCTGATTGGAGGAGGCCATGGACACGTGCAAACCTCACGCCCCTCCACTGCCACCAGGCACGTGGGGCCGGTCTTTAGAGACCTGTCACTTGGGCTGTTCCCACCCTGCTCCACATTGTCCGGGTCTGTTTCCACGTTGGAAAGCAAGATGTCATCTTGGATTCAGTTTGACTTAAAATCTGGTCCTTCTTTTACTTACAGTGATGAAAATCTCACCCACCCGCTACCTGAAGGACTCCCCGAGGAGCTTGCAACCTGGTGCAGCTTGCAAGACTCCACCCACAGAGGGATGTCTTTGAGCAGAGTGTGCAGGGACATTCCTCATGTTGGCCACCAGGGTCCAATGCCTAAGGTGACGACTGCCTGCTTGCACTGGGAACCGTCTCCTGGCCTGTCTCCTAGTGCTGGCTGAACTCACCTTCCAGGCTCCAGGGAGCAGACCCGAGAGGGCAACCGAGGCACTTCCGCTCCCAACCAGTGACTGCCTGGCAGGTAGACAGGAACTGGAGCCGGCCAAGCCCGGGTCCTCAGTGCCAGGGCTTCGTGGAACCTGCTGGCTGAGCAGGCCACAGTGGCCACAGGTGACGGCCTAGGCCTCCGTTGGTCCCAGCAAGCCTCACAAGCTCATTAATTCTCCTCGCAGCCCTGGGGAGTGGGCTCATTTTCTTCTGGGTGTGCTGGTGGGGATCCAAGGGGCTTGGTAGATTGTAGGGAATGGCTTTGAAATAAGCCTTCAACTCCCATGCCATGGAGTTTTGTGGTTGGAACTGGGAACCCTCTACCTTGTCTCTTGGGCACCTCATCTCTGTGTTGGATGCAACTAAATGTGGGGTTTTCCCATAAATAGTTCAAAGATGCAATTGTCCTGATATGGTAAAGTGACTTTGAACACAACATAAACATTTTCTTCCCTAGTTTTTATGATTAGTGTCTAAATTGCACCAATTCAAAGCAAACCTTCCACTGGTGTGTTTTGAAGGCAAGGACCTCACTGCTTGACACACAGACTATTCGTAGTCACCATTAACGACCCCAACATCTGGTCCCGATGCCAGCAGCTTGCTCCATGGAGCCCCTCACAGCATCTCTGCACGTAGACTTTATTAAGAACACGTTGCCAGGGCAGTGGTGTCATTCTGTGATTGTGGTCGGGAGAGAAGTCGGGAAGAGCGAGGAACGAGTGAAGGGCACCGTCATTTAAGGTGTCCTGAGAGGGAAGACTTGAAGCAAGATTGTCACTGAAACTTGAAATGCTTTTTCAATTTAACGGTAGCACACACTGCTGTCTGAGCTCATAAAAAAGAAATTATCAGAGGTCCAGGCCCAGTTATTTTGGTCATCATCAGGAAAACATGCGAAAACAGTCTTCAAGAAAAAAAGCTGGAGTGCTCTGAGTTGGCGAGGTCTCCTGGAGCCTGCAAGCCCACCCAGGAAAGCACGGTGACCCTTGCGGTCAGCACATTCGGGACCATCCTGAGCCTCCTAGAGCAACCCTGAGCTGCACCAACACCAGGAGGCCCCTTCCCTGCCCAGCAGCCCTGGGGCCTATCTTCCGTCTTGTTAATGGTTTGGGTATCTGTCCCCCTGAGATTCCAGCCCAGCCCATGGCCACTGGGGGAGTGTCAGAGTTGGGGCCTCTACCCTAACCCAGAGAGAATCTGCCCTCTGTCTCCTGGCTTTCCTGCCAGGCTGGGGCACAGGGAAGGCCCTCACTGATTGGACTTCCCAACCTCCAGCTGTTACAGATGCAAAAATGAACCAAGATGGTGGGTTGGATTTGCCTGTCCTGTGCCCTTCAGGTGAAGGGAACCGTGCACCGTGTGGTCCTTCCTGGGTGGTTCTTCCTGGACACAGGTTTCACTGTATAGGTATTGTGGCATGTGGCAGGACCCCGCCCTCATTTGGAGTAGTGCCGAACGCACCTGGCCACCTCTCCATCATCAGCTCCAGGCCCGTGGACCTCGCTGAGTTCTGCCCGCTGTCCGTGGTGATGTGTCCTCCTTCTCTTGGGCCCTCCCTGTGAGTGAAGGACTATGTGTATTCAGTGGGAACACCTCCAGCCGTTCATGAGGATTTGCATGTCACCAACCTGCAGTGCTCAATTCTTTACATAATTCTTGCTTCTTTCTAAAATAGGGTGGAATGGACATTAAATATTGATTGAGTAAGAGCTCAGTTAGATATGTTCTCTATTTGATGCAGCACCAATGGGTCCCTCTCAGCCTCTGATAAATGCACACATCTATGGAGGTGCCACGAAACAGCTTTTATTTTATCTGATGTTGTCAAGAACATTCTAAGAATAAAGTTTTCAGATGACTGAATTTTTTTCTATTTTTTTCATGAAAATGATAAGTGAACGTTTATCTTTTAGAGGCCCATTGTCTCTGGTGGTCTATAGGGCTTACTGCTTGGATCACCAGATGCCATATTGTTTCCACACATCATAACACAGGCACTACTGACAACTTCTCTAGGATGACCCAGAGTACGGAGGTTTGGATTCTTGTTCTGGAGTCTATCCCAGGACTCCCAGGGCCTGGGCCTTTGGGGTCATGCATCCCTGTCCCAGGGACATTCGTCTGTTCGGTCCTCAGTGTGGCGGTAGAAATGGCCAATTGTTCAAGTGGTGCTGTGATTCAGAGTGGGCCCTGTGCCATTAGGTGGAGGGGAAGATGACAGATGGTTTGACCATACAACCCGGTCCCTTAGTCCCTTTGAAATTCCTTTTTCCCAAAGTAGGGAAGTTCCTTTTGCCCCACTTGGGAGACAATGGGGCAAGTCCTCTAAGAGCCTTTGGAGTCATGCCCTAAGGCTCTTTGGGTTTCCAGGGTAACCCAAATGGAGCCTGTGAGAGGCAGACTGGGGTTTGCCCGTCCAGGAAGTGCACTGGCCCCGTGAGCCTGCCCATCTGAAGGTGGCTCTCTGGGAGGCCACCGCCTGCCCGTCCTCCCTGCCGGTCCTCATGCTTCCCAGCGCCTCTGCTCCCTCATCCCCACCAAGACGGCAAGCGTCTCTTCCCACAGTGCTGCGTTCTGTGTGGCTGAACGACAATGGATCTCAGAGGCCAGGAGCAAGTTGTAGGTAGGTGGCTCCGCAAAGGGAAAGCCGTGTGGCAGGAAGGAAGAAGGGGATCGGTTAAGGATGGGTGTCACCTGAACCTCAGAATGTGTCTCGCTGGGAAAGAGTCTTGGCAGATATGTCAAGTTAAGATGAGGCAGTACCAACCCGATGACTGGTGTTCCTAGGAGAAGAGGGGCGTTTGGACACCAGGACACCTCCCCGTCTGGACACCAGGAGGCCTGGGGAGGCGGGGAGATTGGAGCAGTGCACCCTGGGCCACCTCCAGAAGCTGGAGGGGCAGGGAAGGCTTTGCCCAGAGCCTTGGTGGGGGGCTGGCCCTGCCTAGGCCTGGACTTCTGGCATCCAGAACTATGAAAGAATAAGTTCTTGTTGTTCGCAGCCACTGGTTTGTGTAATTTGTCTGGCGGCCTCGGAATCCTAAGTGGGGAAGCAGCCTGGCAGAAGCGGCCCCCCCAGGGTGGAAGGCTACTCTCTTCTCCATGCTCACTGTGCTCAGCTCCTCTTGCAGGGAAAGGCGCAGCTCCGCCAACATCCTCCGCAGGCAAAACGGCCTGTCTGTGACGAAGGCTCCAGAGAGGAGGAAGGCTCACTCCCTGTGGGCCAGAAGTTCCAAGCTGCGCACGGGGTTTCCTCGTGGACCCCCAGGGCAGGCTGATTGCCCAGCAGGGTGGGCGGCTTGTGCTGTCTTCTCCCTGGGGAGCTTGGGTGCTCTTGTCAGGGACCGGGTTCCGTCTCCACCGCCGTCTCCCTGCTCTTCTCAGGCACAGCCCACCATTCCTCCTCCACCTTTCCATGTCTTTAAGAGCAGGTGTAGTGCTGGCCCGGACTCTGTGGTCAGCAAGAGGCAAGAGGCTTTGTACACGAACGTCGAATGTCGTAGCATTTACTTTGCGGCTCAGAGGCCTTTAAACAATTGCTCTTCCCTCCTGGATTCTGTCCCTGAGAAGGAAGTGGCTCTGGAAGTTACTCCAGTAAAGAACTGTCACTGCGTCTTCCTGGGCCATCATCTCAGGCCCAGCCCCAGGCTCATGGCTGTGAAGGGTGACAGCCCTGCACCAGGGCAGGCAGAGGGGGAACCCGCTCCGGGGTGCTGGGGGCAACTCTCTCTGTGCTTCACCACAGTCAAAGCCCCTGGTGTCCCGGTGCCCAGAGGAGGAGACCCGTGGAGAAAAGACCAGTCACTCCCCAAAATGAAACAGGAGGCCAGTTCTACTGAGCATCCTGCTGGAAGGCGAGACCCTGCACAAGAGACCCAGGTCTCTGTCCTCCCGACTCTGAGCTCCCAGCACCCCATCGGGGGCCAGGCACCCCTGAGAAGAGTCAGTGGAGGAGCTGGCAACCCTCTGTCACTGGCAAGGGGCAGGCATTTAAGGAAGTGGCCCTGGCTGGGCACCACGGTCAGGAAATTAGCCTTACTGAGCCCTGGTTCCCTTATCACTGATATTGGCAAAATGGGATTGGTTAGAGAATTAAACCAGATTATCCCTGTGTGATGCCCAACACAGTGTCCGGAAATAGCCCAAGCTCAGTAAGAAGCAGTCAGTCTATATTAATATTATTAAAATCATAATTTAAGAGGGAAAAAATTTAAATTGTGCTGTAGCCATATATCTCACTTTTATGCAGCCATTAAAATGTGTTTGCATTTTGTTTACAAAATTAAATGCATGAGTGAAATTTTATGCTATGTTAAATTTTTTAGTTTCCAAAATTATATATACCGTATGATTTCAATTATACTTTAAAAAACAGTAATAAAATCACAATCTGAGTGATGAGATCGTGTATGATTATTTCCTAGTTCTTCTCCTTTTCCATCTACTTCCCAGGAAGCAGAGGACTGGCTCTGTGGTTTCAAACACAATCCATCAAAGCTCTAAGTAAAGGCCAACGTGCAAGCATCAGGTGTGCCTTCCCTTCCCAGGGCAGCCGTCTGGTGTCTGGCAAGTGGAGCCCGCTCCCTGCTTCCTGATCCTCAGGTGAGCTGTTTCCCTCCGCCACACTTGTCCACCACGCTCTTCCTGTACCGTCTGGAGTCCTGAGGAGCAGAGCCCACTGTCTGTGACCTGAGGTCAACCTCTGAAACCGTGAGCCCTCAATAAACTCTAGTTGGGTCATTTAGTCACAGCAGCAAAAAAGCCGACTAGAGCACACTCCGACGGTCATCTTTGGAATCCAACATGGGTCGTCTCTATGTGAAGTAAAACTGGGAGAGTGACATGTCCGGCTCCACTTGACCTTGCTAATGCTGATGAAGCAAATTAGCAGAGAGGGGATTCCTGCCCCTGCCCGAGAGCACTTGCCTTCCCTCCCATGAGGGACACGGTGACACCCTGCTCTCCCATAAGCAGAGACTAAGGGAGGTGCTGGGAGCATCACTGGAGGAACGTGTCAAAGAGCCACGCAGTTACCGGCCAGCTCCCGGGGGGCTTGCTGGGCACTTAGCTTCCTCACCCGTGGAGACCACCTCCCACAGGGTCTTTGTCCAGAATGTCCCCAGCACAGTGTGACCATGGCGGGCGTGTCTGGCCCTTGCTGGCCCTCCCTGGCTGCGAGTTCACGGGCACCTCAGGCCCTGGCCACTCTCTCTCTTGCCTGTGGTCTTGGAGCTGTTGCTTTGGTGGCTGGTTGAATGTGGCTTCCAGAGCGCAAGTGATGCCCAGAGGATCTATCCCCTGGAGAATGGGATGACTCTCCAACGTGCGTCAGGCAGTTTCTAAACTCGCCCTGCCTCTGGCCGGGCTTCATGCTGCCGCCCTGCAGTCAGGAACACTCTGCTCCAGACCCGTCCAGTCCCTGCTCAGCAGGGGAACGTCGTCCCTGCCGTCCAGCACGGTGGTGGGGCCATCCCTCTGTGTTCTGCTTTCAGGATGACAGGGTTGGTCACAGCACTGCAGATGTCCCCCAAGGGGGACTAGCCCTGGCTTGCCAGCAGAGGCCCTGCACCTGGGGAGGGGGAGGCGGGGAAGCTTGGAGACTGTTTTCCAAGAGCAGGTGCCCTCTCCCAGGACACTGTGGAGCTGCAGGATCTGGGAGTCGGGCCAGCCTTAGCAACCCGTTGTTGTGTTCTTCCTCTTAAACAGGCAGGTAATTCCAGGGCCGCCTCTCAGTCCTGGGTCAGTCTGACCCAGATCTGATGCTGAGCCCTGCTAGCAGGGCAACAACACAGCCCCTGTCCTTCCTCCCGCCAACAGAGGGGAGTTAAAGGGACTGACCTCAACAGATGCTGTTGGGGTAAGTTATTATGTTACCGGCGCAAATTTCACCAGGTACCAGTGGAATCAAAGTTGCCTCCAAGCCTGCGCCCTGGTGTGGCCGCCAGGGTTCCCTTGTTCTCAACCGCAGAGGCTCAGGGAGGCCAGGAAAAGACACTTTCACAAACTTGTTTCCGGTCAAGTCCTTTGGAACCCGGTGTTTCTTTCAGGCCTCAAAGCACACAGTTCAACCCCAGCTCTTCCTCCCGACATCCCAGGGAGCTCTCGGGCAGGGGGGCCACACGCCCAATTGAGGGACCCCGTAAACAGGTAAGAGTCACTTTTCCTGACGTGCAGTTTACAGCTCTTTGCAGACCCCTCAGGGCTACAGGAGGGAGAACGCGAAGGCCAGGTGTTTAGGAGGCCCTGGAAATGCAGGGCAGGGCCCTGGGGACCCTGTGTGAGTCTCAGGAAGGCAGATGACGGCTCCCTAGGGCACCAACTCTCAGGCCTTTCTGTGGAAACTGGAGATGGACATGATTGTGTGTCCGCAGCACTTGGGGCTGGGTGTCCACCCGATGGAGCCAGCCATTTTCAATCAGCTTCATCTAGCAAGGTGCTTGGCCAGTCGTCACTGTGGAGTGTCCCAGGGCGGTCTGCAAGGCCCCATCTCGAGGGTCATGGGGAGCAGTGCTTGGAGACATTGCCAGAGAAGGCAAGGGGGAAGCTCCGAAGGCACTGTCCACATGGTGCAGCGGTGCCCTGGGCAGTGGCATAGGACCACCCAGGGTGCAGCATGCTAGCATCAGAGTGACCCAGGTCCAGGGCCCTGGGGCCCAGACTTGTCAGTGGAAGGGAGGTGCCAGACATGGGCGCTGGAGAGGGTTCCAAGGAAGAGAGGTGAGACTGGCCATTGCCCTGGCTCAGGTGGGCAGAGGAGGCAGGGAAGAGCTCGAGGAGAGCAGCTCAGCCACCCCACCTCCGTGGCCCTGGTCTTCACCCTGTTCCCCAGGTCAAAGTGGTGGTGTGTCCAGCCCTGGAAGAGCCAACGTGTCAGGCAGCGGGAAGGACCACCTACTGAGGTCCTTGTCTTAGGGGCATTGCAAGGTCCACAGTGTCCTGCTGAGCTCCGAGGCTGGCACTAATACTGCTGGGGAAAGTGGAAGGCCCCCACAGAGCGCAGGACACAGACCTCGCCTGCCTGCCCAGCACCTGCCTCCGCCTCCCACCTGGAACCCAGATTACTTCTTCCAGTTTATGCAGCCCTGGATTCCCCAGAGGGCAGATGCAGGCTGGAAATGACAGACGCAGCCCTTCTCCCCTCACCCACACCCCCACGGCCATGTCAGGGTCGGGCAGGAGGGAGTGACCAGGTGGTCACTGGGAAAGCCGAACTTTGTTCAGATCCAGCATGTTCTAGCCCAAGCCTCAGGGAAGCCATAGGCAGGGGTCAGGGGTAAAAGGGGTCAGTTTCTGGGAAAACGAAACTACCAAAAGGCCAGGAGAGTGAGGGGCTTTGGTGGAGGGTGGGTGGGAGAGGCTGCTACCCTCAGACACCAGGGCAGTCCTGTGGTCCCCAGCCTTACCCTCTGCCTTCTCTCCGGTTCCACCTCTAGCCCTGTGAGTGGAGCCCAGGCAGCACTGAGGGGGGAGGAGGAGAGCATGTGACCACGAGACCTTCCTGGAGTGTGTGTGTCTGTGTGTTGCACACTCCAGGACTTCCTGACCCTCACCAGGACTTCCTGACCCTCACCAGGACTTCCTGACCCTCACCAGGACTTCCTGATCCTCACCACGCCAACCCGGTCTCCTCAGGGTTTTGCAGAGATTAGCGCCACCTGAGCAGGTTGACCGTGCCTCCCGCCCCCTTCCCGAGGAGGCCCTGGTCCCCAGAGACCACTCCTCCCTCAGCCACTCTCTGCACCCCCTCCCGCTGGACAGCTCACCGGAGACTTTCGGTGCCCGTCATTTGCATGTGTGCTCATGTCAAAGGCTCCGTTGAGGCAGTGGAGCTGCTGTATTTTATGTTAACAGATGAACTGCATCCCCAGAACCCCTCTCTGAGAACACACCTCGCCACGGCTTTGTGACAAGAGGCGTGCCGTCTGGGAATCCCTGGTTATTTCCTTATCAAGCGTATTGTCACGGGGGGCACCTAGCAGACACCCTCCCTGTGGATCTGAAGTCACACGGCACCTGCGGGGTGGGCAAAGGTGGCGGCCAACGCACTGGTCAGAAGCCGAGTCTGAGGCGAGCGTCTGCGTTTCCGTTAGGGGGCATCTGTGTACCTCCTAAGTAGGCGGAAGTGACCATTCATTCGCAGTGCACAGAAAATTCCACTTCTGAAGTGAAGTATCTTGAAGGAGCGTGTTAAAGTCACTCTCCGCTGTTTTCAAACGCTGCCTGGCCAGGAGTCTGTGGTAGAAGGCGGAACTGCCCGGCCCCCACCCTGACACAGACTCCATGAAAGCTCAAGGGGATGAGTCTGTGGCGGCGCGGTCTCCCAGCACCCAGACAGGCCTGGGTGATGTCCTCGCTGAGCGCCACCTGCCTCGCCCCTGGAAAATGCTGCTGATTGGAAGCTCTGTCAGAAAAATGGAAATAAAGGGAGGCAGGGAGGAGGGGGCTGGGAGTCTGTCCTGAGAGCCCACGCTCCTGCCCAGGGCGCCTGGCGCCCCCTGGAGGTGCCTCCTCCCAGCTCCGCTGGCCTGCGCAGGGCGTGTCCTCTTCTGCATGGACTCCGGGGCAGAGCAAGGGAGTGAAGCCGTTCTGAATGTCAAGAGTGCTCCCCGGGAGCAGCTTGTCGCTGCAGGGCATGGTGGCCGTGGAAAACACAAACGGAAGACTGCTTCTTGTTTCCATCTCGAGGCGTTGTCTCCCCACCTCCAGTGACAGCTGGGCCGGAGCACTGAGCCACAGTAAGACTCCACCAGAAACGTCCCTCGTTTGATGACAATTCTGGAGTGATCCCAATGTTCCCTCTACAAGAGGGATGGGCAGACACCAACGTGTGCTCATCATGAGCTTCCAAGGTGGCCTGTCCCTAACACCGGGCCGCCAGGTCCCTCCCTAGCTGGACTTTGGTCCACTGTCCCAGCTCTTCAGAGAGTCACATTCTCCTTTTTGGCACCTTAAGCCCCAGCAAGACATGGGGCAGTGTGGGGGTACTTGCAAGGTCTGAGGTCTGCCAACCACCCCTGGCTAACCTCCAGGAGTGAGGGCGTCTTTTGTTTCTGTGCTAGAACACGCATCACACGGCGCCTGGACAGTCCCCGGGAGGCGCTTCCTGAAGCAAGGCCCCTGGCACCATCAGGCAAGTCGTAATGCATGGAGAGAGCCAGGTGGCCAGTCCCTCCAAGCCCCAGGGGACTACATTCTACTCCTCAGGCTCTAGCACGTGGTCAGCAAGGACCTTCAGCAGTTTGCCCTCAGACACGACCTGGAGCATCCTTCCAACGTGACCTTGGACTGTGCACCCAGCACACCAGACACAGATGCCTGCCTCGGCAGCTCCGTCCCACCATGTCGCGTCACTGCGCTCACAGTGACTTCCTCATGGTGTTCCTCACTTGCACTGCCGAGGTCAGCACCGGGTGCCACACAGAGCACATCCTCCATAGTTGCCTCACACAGACCCCCAGGGGCAGCCATGGGGCCAGGCTCCACCACCTATCAGGCCTCAGACTCCTGCTCGCTGGCAAGGTGCCCTTCTGGGAACGCCCACCCTCACGGAAGTCCAGACCCAGATGCCTCACAGAAGGGACAGTCAAGGGAGACCTGCCTCTACTGACGCTGAACAGAGCAGCACTTCTCACCTCTCGATGGTTGCTGTCACCCTGCAGGGCGGTCTCCAGGAAGTCTACTGGCTACAAGCAGCCCTCATGACAGTAACCGGAACTGATTTTGAGTATGGCTTTGAAGAGTAGTTTGGGAGGTTTCTTCCTGTGGCAGAATTCATGCCTGTGGTGTGAACGATGGTGCCCATGTCTCCCCTCCATTCGCCACGTGCCCGTCATGGCAGAGCCCAGAGGTCAGTGCCCACAGCGGCCCAGGCAGGCTTGCTGCCACCCAGAGGCAAGCTTGCAGGTCACTATGCACCTGCCTTGGTCGCATGGAAATCGGACGACTTGAGCAAGGGCTGTGCAGGGCACAAGGAGGCAGGAAGCAAGACATCAAACCACCCACTACTGTGCAGCTGCGCATGGCCACCTGGGTAGTCGGGGTGTTTTCCAATGCGCTAAGACTTAAGATGAGTCTGCACTGAAAAAATGGTGAATTCTCCTTCTCCCGAGGTTAGAAGAAATAGTCATTTAATGCTGCCCAAGCGGGTCCGCAGACCATGGATGTTTTCACTCAGGAGCCTGCACAGAAGCCACCACAAACCCAAGAGCAGGCGTGGCGGGCGCTGCGAGGCGGTGGGAGGTGTTGCACCAGCTGTGGGAAGTTCTGGAGACCTTCCTTCCCGCTGTAGTTCGTCTGTGCTGAGGCGCGGAACTACCCTGGCCCCAGGCCCAGGCCCCGCGTGGGCTCCTGAGGCTGCTCCCAGCTCTGGAGTGGGTCGCCTCTTCCGCACAGAGGTAGGTGCAGAGGGGCTCACAGTGGACACTGCTCTCTGTCCTCTGGTTCCCACTGCGCAACCTGGTCTGAGTTAATTTCCATTTTGCTCCACACTAAGCCCTTAATCTTAATTACAAACCCTCTTTGTGTTGGGGTTTGTAAAACCTGACTGGGAAACAGTTTATTCAAGGCTATTTTAATGAAAACCATCTATCCAAGTGCAAATACTTCCAGAGAAGTAAGGAATAATTTCTTGTTTTGATTTATAAAATTTAAAGGGGGGGGGGAGGATGTAACGTTTTTCTCCAAACAAGGTTTTTGTGTTGCAGAAGCAGCCCACACATCCTCAGTGTGAGTCAGCAGCTGATCTTCCAGGGACAGTTGGAGAGGCTACAGCCTCTGGAGAGAGACGCAGGAGCCAGCCATCTCGCGAGCACACCATCTCCCGCCGCGGCCTTTCCTGCAGGATGTTCCAGCACTGTAAATGTCCATTCTCCCCCTCACCCTCCTCACTCCACGTGAGCACAGGACACAGAGGGCATCCCCAACCCCACGGGCTGTGTGTCTCAGGACACCTTTCCCGTGTGGTCACTTCCACCGCCAATCTCTCCCACCTCGCCATGATTCAGATGTTACTGAGCTCAGGAAGGACCCCACCCCTTTGGCCCTTTCTCCTTCACATTCCTGGAGAATCGCTGAACCTTCCTGGGCCTCCCCATGTCGCTCCCGCTTTGTACATGGTAATTGGCCAAGATTAGAAAATTCAGGTACATGAACCAATCATATTGCCATGGATATTTGGGGCATGTCTGCCCTGAGGATTTTCTAAGTGCATGGGATGGTGTGTCTCCTTGTCCTTTAATACCTGCTCATGTTTGTTAATGTCATCAGGGTAACACATCATATGTGATAATTTAAATACCCATCATTATCTCCAACAGTTGAAGACTAATTATTTTTATACTAGGAATTAAACTCAGGGGCACTCAACCACTGAGCCACATCCCAGACCTATTTTGTATTTTATTTAGAGGCAGGGTCTCACTGAGTTGCTTAGCTCCTTTTTGCTGAGGCTGGCTTTGAACTCACGATCCTCCTGTCTCAGCCTCCCGAGCCGCTGGGATTATAGGCATGTGTCACGGCACCCAACAACTGAAGACTACTTTACTGCACGGCTGTGCGTGATGACGTTAACTGAATCCCAACACCTGAACACTGAAGTTCTTCCAAGACCCTCTCCTTGAACAATCCCTGAAAGCTCTGGACACATATTAAGTGTTGCTTATTGTTTTTCTTCCTTTGCAAAACAGTTTTATGTCCTGCAACCTGCTTCTCACACTTAAAAAATATGTCATAAAAGACCTTCCAGAGAATTCTTTTAACAGTGTACAATATTCTATAGTATAATACACTCTCTTGGTGCAACCTTTTTCTTGAGGATACTCTGGCTACTTCCTGGTGTTTGCCACACAAGGGTTGATGCACATGGGTGCCCATCCACGTGTGCACTTCCATAGCATGAGTGGATGTGGGGTGCTGGGTGAACGGCAGGATTGCACTGCCAGTGGATTTGCAGAGACACCTGTGGAGGTGTGCACCCAGCATGGGGATCCAAGCTGCTCTGCCAGTTCTCAGGGACACTTGGTCGGACACACAAACCCCTCGTGTGCAGCATACAGACAAAGCAAGGAGTGCTCAGAGAAGGAGGAGGACTTGCTCAAGGTCACACAGCTAAACATTTCAGAGTCAGAGCTGGGGCCAGCACTCCTGAGCCTCAAGGGGACATGTCCCAGAACAATGAGCCTTCTGCTGGGGTGGGAGGTCACTACAGGGACAGAAAGTGAGCTATTGCTGACAGCCACCACCTGACACCCAGTAGCTTGGAATAACTTCCATGGTCAGGTCCATGTGGCAGTGCAGGCTGGCCTCTGCCGGGGGAGCTTCTGGTCGGAGCTAGGTCCACTCACCTCTGTGTGGCCCGCTGGGTGCTCCACCTCTCTCCTCCTCAAGGACCCAAGAGAGAGGAAGCAGAGCGACCTCCCCACAGAGGTGCACACCCTGCCCCTGTCACTTCAGCATGGTCCGCAGCAGAGAGCAAGGTGGCCCCAGACCCAAAGGGCCAGAAGGGGACGGCCTCTTTCTGCAGGAGGAGTGCCCAGGTCGGGAAGAGGCGGAGCCTTCTGCCTGCCAGCAGTGCCTGTGTGTGCAGTGGGTATTTTTCCCAGTTTCCAAAAAATTGCTTTTGTAGTGTGTTCACCAGGCTGTTGGGAAAATCACGGCTGTGTATGAGCATAAAGAAAGTGACATTTGTACAGAAACCTCCCAAACCTCTCTCAAGATGCCCGAGGTACGCTTGGGGCACCACTCTATCGGGTCAGGTCTCTCTTTATTTTTAAAAGTAGAGTCTTCAGATAAGGAAATTAATCTCTATGGCCACTTTATTCCCATTATTTGTAACACCTTATATGGAGTTGCTGATTTATCTCCCCTTTATTGCTCTGCTTGTGAGCGCTGCAGCTATACAGGACACTACTGGGGGCTTTGTTTCTTTTTCCTCTTGGCATGTCTGTGACTTTCCATCTCCCACAACAAGCAAGCCGAGAGCAGGGCGGTGCAGGTCAGGAAAACGGCAGCCATAAATAAAGCTCAGCGCGGTGGTCCCTTCATGTGGCCCTGCAGAGGAGGGCAGGTGGGGCCCAGGCCAGGGCAGGAGGGGCGCCCCCAGCCCTGCAGGATGTCCCTGTGGCTGGGGTGGAATGACCGACCTCCATGTCTAGAAGCTGGCATGGATTGGGGACATGGGCTGAGGACAAGCAAGACGGCTCTTTCCTGATTCTGCAGCTTGGTACAGAAAGGACCTTGGTGAGCACGGGGGTGTCAGCTAAGGCGGTCCTGGAAGGAAGGGGAGGCCCGCTGCGGCCTGCCTGAGGGTGGCCACTCCCTCTGCACCGCAGCACCTGCCGACACACCGCTGAGCCAGGCGAGGAGCCCCAGGAAGCAGGAGCCGAGCCCTCTGGAGCTTCCAGGCCAAGAGCACAAGCTCTGAGTCTGCAGAGGAACTCTGCTTCCGTGGAAGGCTTCGCAGCCGGCTGCCAGGACTCCCTGACCCAGGAGACAGGACACCAGGGAGGGGCCTGTGTCCTCTCAGGTAGGGAGGAAGCAGGTCAGTGATCTGTTTCCATGGTGACTGTTATGAAATAAGACAAACTGACACTGATTTATTCTCCTCAAGCTCTTTAAAATTCCACTTTAATTTGAGTTGGTTCTTTACTAAAGCAAAACCAAGTTTTCTCTCACAATAATTAGCATTGGCCACCTGCAAATGAGCTTTTTAAAAAATAACGACACCAAAACCATCGGAATTCATGCCAGATCAGCTTGTGAGTATAAATCTGATGTGTATTTTACATACAGAATTTGTGTTCTGGATATTTGCAATTTAATCCTAATTCTTAAAGTAACATTAGTTCTTGCTTCACATGAGACTATGAGATATCTATGTGCTGCGGGTGACCTTTAAGCCACATCAGCAGGGCCTGTTTTATCAATGTGGACACTCAATCTGTCCTCCCGGGTGGAGCCCCCAGCTCCAGGTGTGGTCCATTTCATGGTGGTGATCACAGAACAGTGCAGTGGGCATGAGTCTCGCGGGATTCCCACTCCCCGTCTCAGGAGAAGGCCTGGGGATGTCCTACAGGGCGATGCACAGGAAATCAGAGCTACCATGCATTCTGGCTTAGCTCATAGAGAGGAGAAAGGCCCAGAGAAGCTTCTAGAAATCCTAAGGCCCCTGCTGGTTAAAGTGCAGCCTATCGGCTTGTTTCGGTATCTCTATGCCCAGGGCCCCCAGGGCTCCTCAGTCCTCCCTTCCCCACCTCGGGGGGGCTCCCCTGACAGTAGATCTCGCTCTCACCGGGAGGAAGCACCAAGGAGTCTCACCAAGGAGCTGGAGTTCCATTCCAGTCCTGCGCCGAGGCTTCCTGGAGGTCACTGGTGGTCTCTCGGCCACACCCACCACAGTTGCTGGGAGGATTGGGTGAGATATGTGAGCTCAGAACCTGCTGCTCTGAAGCCTTGCTCGCCCCCGGGGGTCACGCTCTGCATCCTGTGTTACAGAAAAATCCTCAAGAACAGAACATTTGAAACCGCTCTCAACACAGTCTCCATGACTTAAAACGGAAGTAAAGTGTCATCACTTATTCCTTTCAAAGCCTCTTTGGGGTCTGACTGGCGGCTGTGCGTGGTTGATGTAGGCGAGTCTGGATCGGTGTGCGCCAGCGAAGCCATCGCCTCGGTCCCTGCAGTGAGCGCGGTCCCCCAGGTCCCCCGGCCAGGCCAGCCTCCCCTGCTGTTTCATCGGCCACTCTGTGATGAGAACACTCGGCAACTTGTCCCTTCCACACACTGTCAGGACCCCAGTGCGGCACTGGGCTGGAGCTGTGTGGATGTCCAGGACTAGAGCTGACCTCTGGGCCCCTGCCCCCCACCTCTGCCTCGTGATGTGGCTGTTTGGACCTTGTCTCTGCGTACTGGGGCTTGTGTTTCTGGCTTCTTCACACTGCATCAAGACCTCAAGGTCCCAAGTGACCAAATTCTATTAGGCCTTTTAGACTAGGACAGAGCACAGGCATGGTGCACAGCTGTGGCCCGAAGGCCAACCTTGGTGGCTTCTTTCACCAGCACGATGAGCCACCCAGCAGCTGGTGTCAGCATCAGGACTGCTAGAGTTTTCATCAGCCACAGGACCCTGGGATCCTGGACCACCTCCTTGGCTGAGCTCTTAACCTCTGGGAGGCTGAGGCACGAGGATCACAAATTCCGGGCCAACCTCAGCAACTTAGTGAGAGCCTGTCTCAAAATAAAGAATTAAGAAGGTCTGGGGATGTGACTCAGTGGTAAAGCACCCTGGGTTCAGTCCCTGGTACCTAAAAAACAAAAACAAAACAACACCAAAAAAAAAAAATTCACCTCTATCAACGCAGCATCAGTTCTTAACCTTGTGGTGTGAAAATCAACTTTTTCTATTTGTTCCTGGGTAGTCATATGTGCAAGTCTGAGTGTGTGTGAAAGAAAATGTGTGTGTGTGTGTGTGAATCACAAGTGTGTTTATGTGTGGGAGTGTGCAAAGCTGTGTGACTTGAATGAGTGAGTGTATGTGAATGTGAGTGTGAGTGCCGGTGTGCACAGGGGGCAAGCCTGTGCCCCGAGTGTGGCTTGTAAGTGCATTGGTGAACCCAGCCTAACTCCAGCGTAAGATTGGGAGCCATCTCGTTACTGAGTCATGAAACGTTCATCTCTGTTTTACTGTAAAATACTGATTTCTATTTGGTCTGACCATGATTTGATGTTTTAAAAACTTGCTTGGGATTCCTGCTGTTGCCCGGCTCCTCCTGACCAGATAACCGCCCTCCCTGAAATCCCAGCTGCTCCTCGTTAAGTCTGAGATGGAATCCGAGTCTGCTCCCTACCTTGAGATGTTAAGCCATGCAGATCACAAACCTCATCTGCCCTTGCCTTACCCGTGCCAGAGCCCTGACAGCTGTGGGCTCCCAAGACACCCCCGTTCTGTAACCTTTGGGCTGTGAAAACTTCCCTGTGATCAGATCAGCTGCTGACCTCCTGGTAGGCAGCCGCTGGCCAGCTCTCTCGTGTGTACACAATCTAAGCTTGCTTTAATTTGATTTAAATTGGAGTCAGGGGTCTTTTCTTTGCATCGTGGTCCAACAGTGTGAGTGTACAAATGTGTTTAAACACATGTATGTGGATAAGTGTGCACAAAAGCAGATGAAGGCTGAGTGCCTGACTGTGTGTGTGTGTGTGTGTGCCCAAGTGTGTGTGAGCACCTGAGTGTGTGGCTGCGCGTCCCTGACTGTGAGGATGTGAGCACGCCCACGTGCTCTGAGGCCGTGAGATGCACATGGGCGGCGGGTTGATGGGTCTCTTGGGCTGCAGGGAGCCCTGCGGTGGGTCTTCTTTGCCCGTGTCTCCTCTGGCACTGCCTGCCTCTCGGCCTCTTGGCATGTTGGCCTTTCCTGACACCTTACAGGCACATTGGTGGGAGACCAGGAAAGGGGGTTTGGGAGTGCGAAGGGAGGCGGGGCTTTCTGGCTAGAGCGAGCCACACCTGCTCTGCTCCAGGCCGGCCTCCACCTGCCAGTGCCCAGTGTGCTGTGTCACGGATGCCTGCTCCTGTGCCTGAGCAGTAAGCGCTTTCCCCCAGCAACCCAACAAAAGCCCCTGGAGCTGGCCCATCAGGAGGAGGAGTCCACACACGGAGGACCCTGGCCCACAGCTGAAGCTGGTCCCCACGTTGAGAACCAAGACCGTCCACCGCCTGGGGCTGGCGCTCCCTCCCCACTTCCTGCAGTGGCACAGAGGGAGGCACTGGCTTTGTTCCCTTGGAATGGCTCTGCGTGCAGTGTGGCCCCACTCTGCAGGGACAGCCCCTGCACGCTCACTGTGGGCCCATCTGTGGGCTGGGCATTGCCTACGTGAATCCAGGTCCTGGTGCCTCAGGGCTGGACGAAGCCTGGCAGTTCTGGTGACATCCCAGGCACAGCAAATGCTAAGTGGCTACACACAGCAACTTGTCGCTTCTCGTGCTATGTCAAATCTCTTACTAAAAAATCTCTATCAGAGAGTGAACTACTCATAAGGGAAGCCAAAGGAGGGAGCCTGAGAACCGGAACGGATGACTGGGGAGAATGTGTCGCTCCTGTGGACAAAAGGCCTGCGTGGAGCCAGTGCAGAGTTCCTTTCCTGCTTAATTTTTTTACTAAGTTGGTTATAAATTTTGGAATTTTGTTATACAGCATTACAGACACCCATGAACATACTAAGAATCATAACATGACCCTACACATCCACCCCCTAGCTTGAAAGAAATCAAAGCCGGCTCCCTCGGCCTCCCCGCAGCCCCCCTCCGACCCAGCTGACCCAGGTGGGAGCTCAGGCTGCCTACCTGCCACCTCTAGTGCTTTACGATACAGCCATGTGGCCACACGACAAATCGGGTTTTGTATATTTCAAATTTCTGTGTGGCTGATAGCATGCGTGGTTTTGCTTTGCAGATGGCTTCAATGTGGCTGTCCTGGAGCCAAGGCCACCCTCGCCCTCACAGGTGAATGGCCATCGCAACGACGCAACACGACCTCTCGTTCTCCTCTTCAGAGCACCTAAATCATTATTTAGATGAAATTCTATTTCCAACCTGGTTTTGCTTCCATTTTCCCTATTCCTCACAGAGACTTCTTCAGAAGAGACTCAGCTTCTAAGATATGCAAAGTTAATTAAAACAAAACCTGTTTTCCCAGGTATGAAGCTGATACATGTCCATTTTGAACTAACTTCACATAAGTTCTATTCTCCGCCTGGGGTGACTGCTGGTGTCTCTCTTTCCAGTGCTTTCCCTGTACCTATATATTACTCTTGACTCGCATAAATCTCACGCTGCCAAAGAAACAATTTCCCTTGTCTTTAAAAATGCTCGAAAATACGGACTTTGGTGATTGTAAGGCATCCCCGGTGTGTTCCAATAGGTAAGGCCGTTTCCAAGTTTCACTCTTTCCCCCTCGACAGATGTCTAGCAAGTTCTTACAGAGTCCTGTAACTCTGGTGCTGTAGGCAAGGGCAGGTGCAGGGGCGCAGAGCAAGAGAGGCAAGCCCCCTCCCTCGCTGCTGTGCTGCTGTAACTGAATACCACAGCCTGACCTATGAGGCAGAGAGGTTTACTGCTCATGGCTGGGAGGTTCTGCATCTGGAAAGACACTTTTTGTTGAGGGACTCCCTGTGAGTCCCGAGGTGACTCAGGACATCGCATAGCACAGAAGACCCCAGCTCAGCTCAGTTCTCTGCTGTTCCTCTGAAGCCACAGCTCAGGATGGGGGCCTGCCTTCATGGCCTTATTTAAAAGGACCGACCTCCAAACATCACCCACGTCATTCCCCACAATGGGCTGAAATTTCAACATGTATTTTGGGGGGACACTCAGACCCCAGCAAAGCCTGAAACAAGACAGCTAGGTACCAGAGAGACAGACCCTCCTGGGTAGGGAAGCCCCTGGGAGAAGAGGATTGGAGGTCTGCGGTCAGGAGGCCGTGGTCAGGTGCCACACTGTGGTGCCACACTGTGGCTGGGGTTGGGCAGAGAGAGCAGGACGCAGGGTGGGTAAGCGTGAAGACAGAGGATGGTAGGCAAACCCAGGTGCCCCGCTTCAGTCCTCTCATTAGATGCCATCCCAAGTGCCGCAGCACCGGGTCCCGGGAAGGGAAGGAGTGGGCGCCTGCAGGATTCCCATGTGTTGAGGGGTGCAGTATCACCCGAGGTCCTGTTCTCACTACAAATGTGAGGACTGCTGAAGAACCCAGGGGGCTGGACACACAGCCAGCCTTGCTGGCCAAGCATCATGCCCCTGTTGTGCACCTGCTCAGGGGAGGGGCTGGGAAACCCGCAGGACCCTGTTCTCCTCCTTCTCCTCCCGGTCTCCTTCCTGAGTAGCTGGAGGTCCAGCTGCCATCACGCCCAACAAGAGACCATTTTTAATGTTTAATCACCTTTGCTATTTGAATCACACACATACATTTTTTAAAGAAAATATTTTTAGTTGTAGTTGCACATAATGACTTTACTTTTCTAATTTATTTTTTATGTGGTGCTGAGGATGGAACCCAGTGCCTCACACGTACTTGGCAAGCGCTCTACCACTGAGCCCAGCCCCAGCTCCACACATAAATATTTAGGGAAATGCTAAACAAGAACAAGGCAAGGAGGGCCGGGCCTGCAGGGGCCCCATGAATTCCCTGGGGGACAGGACAGGTTTTAGTAAATGGGGAGATACTTCATTAAATGAAGAGCCCACATTAAAAGAAATTCATTCTATCAAATCAATTTTTTTAATAAATGCATCAAAAAAAATGTAAAAGGGGTTATTCTGGACAAAAAGATTTTGGAGTTTTTTTTTTTGAAGAAATAATATTCAAGAATATCTAGGAAAATTACTAGAAAAAAGCCACTAAAATAATAACTATTTCTTCTGGGGGTGAGTGGGCCGGTGGGGTGAACAGGGGCTGGGGCTTCCCCGGGAGCCCCAGACTTTACCCGCCCTGTCTGGGCCTCTGGACAGCAGTGAGCAGCCAAGGGGCCACACTGGCCAGCTGTGGCACCAGCAGACGTAGGGGTGGGACGTGGGACAGCTGGAGTTTGTAAAAGAACCAAAGATAAAAATAACATTTTAAATCAGATGCATCGTAACACTGCAAGTAAGGTACAACCGTCTGGTGCAGCCTCAGAAGTTGACTCCAAGAACCGGAGAATTAAAAATGAACACGGGGGAGGCAGGGGTCACGCACAGGAGCGGAGCCGCAGGAGGGTGGGCGTCCATGGTGGCCACATGAGGGACGCCCAGCGGGCCATGTCGTCTGACTCCCCAGAACAGCTTCCACGCCTGGGGAGGCAGGAGCCGAGCAGGCCTGTGCCGCGACTCTCATCTGGGCTCCCAGTCAGCGGGTGCCACCCCACCCTGGGGGCCATTGTCCTGACAGCCATGACTCCAGGGCCCACTCATGCTTCCTGCTTCCTCTGGCCAGGACAGAGGGGCGCATCCCTAATCCCTTCACACCCACCCTGTTCTCTGGTGCTGGGGCTTTCCAGGGTGCTGGGGGACCGGCACCAGCCGGGGAAGGGTCTGTATGTCCAGCAGGAGGTGGGCTGGGAGGAAGTGTCCTGGGTGTGTGACCTGCCGCGTGCTCGTGGTGGGGTAGCGCCCACGCTGAGGTCGAAACCTGCGTGCCCGCGAGTTGATGCACACCTGCCTGTGAGAGAGAAAGAGGGCTCGGGCGCGTGGTGTTCCACCCGCCACACACAGCAGGTACTGACCGAAGGCGGGCGAGTCACACATGTGGGCGTGTGGCCATCCTCATCACCGGAGCCACCTCCAAGGGGTGCCATCGGAAGTCAGGGTCTCCTCTAGGGAAGGAGGCTGTGGTGTAGAGGCAGCCAAACAAAATTGACACTCGGGGCTGAGAGGGGCTGGCGGTCACCCCCGGGGCTCGGCATTCCCTTCTGGATGGTGTGTGGCTAATATTGGCCTCTAGCTCCATCAAACGCTCTTAAAAACAAAGTAGAAGTTTGGGTTCTAGTCAAATTTGTAGGGCTTCTAGACCTTTCTGTTTCTAGGAGAATTGCTCGTTTCCTCCCCTCTCGTCTCTGGGGCGGTGGGGACAGAACTGAGGCCAAAACACCAGGGATTTTGTGTCCTGGCACCTTTCTGGGTGAGAAGTGTTCCTTTTCTTTGCAGTTACTTTTCCTTTTATAATAAAAGATAAACAACACCTTCCCAAACCTCACACCCCCATGGAGTCCCACTCCAGAGATGGCTCAGTGCTGTGACACGGGGCTGGAAGCTGGCTGGTTCCGGAGGGCACCCCAGCACCTCCGGGGTCATGTGTTCCCTGCACTGTGCAATGTGCCGTCCCCAGGTGAGGTCCCCTTGTGTAGTGCCGTTTCTGCAGCTAAGCCAAAGCTCCCCTGCTGCACTTGTGCAGAACTTTATCAAAGAGGCCTCGCCTGAGAGCAATAAATTTTGTCTCTTGTTCCAAATGACATTTGCAACTTAAAAAGACAGGAAGTGAAGTTATTTACAGCTTCTAAGGACAGAATGGGGCCAACTCTGTAATGAGGAGATTCTGTAATAACCACATGCAGGTGCAGGTGCGCACACCCTCCACGCCTGCCTCGGGCCAGGACCCGCCCAGGGAGCTCATTTGGCAAATGGGGCTGCGAGGTGGAGAGCGCTGGTCAGCACACGTGGGGCAACACATGACGTTACTCCAAGCAATACACATAACCCAGAAACAGGATTCTGTGCGGAGACGGCGGAGGGAGCTGAAGACCTCACCTGCCACCCACAAGGCTGAGCCCGGCGAGGACATGCCAGTCTCACCACACCCCTCGCTCAAGCCCAGGTGGCCCCCTGATGTGCCTCCTGTCCGAAATGGAGCTCCGTGTTCTCTAAGCCTCTCTGGCCGCGACCTCTGGAGTTTCCTGATTAAAGACACGTTCCTCCGAGCTCCAGAAATCCCACGAGGGAGGGTGGGACAGCCTTCTCCAGCTCTAGCTGGTGCACAGGGGCTCGCTGTGCTGCTCCGGAAGCAGCCGTGTGCCTGGAAGGTGGAGCCCTGGCGGGCATTTCCAGAGCTTTTTGTGTGCTCCCAGAGGTAACAAGATAGAAAGTCACAGCAAGGCTCGCCCAACGTCTGGGGCGCAGGGCAGACCCAAAGGAAAGCCACAGAGAGCCCACCGGCCCCTCCCCTTTCTCAGCTGTTTTCACTTGGTGCCACTTACCCCAGCTGCACCCCAGCCAGGGACTCTATCCTGCACTTTCAGACCAAATCCCAAGGGGTTCAAACTCAATGACTTCTTGAGGTCCCTTGTCTTTCCTTCTTGCAATCTTTCATCTCTATGTGGGCAGCTGGTAGGAGAGGGGGTGGGGATAGTTCTCACTAAGTGTGAGTGATGCATGTCCCCGTGGCCCGTGGCCCCTGGCCCAGGGCTCTCTGCTGGTAAAACAGAGCCTGTGGTCCAAGTGGGTTCAGATCAGGGCTCCCTTACCTAGAGATCACGAGTGTCTGGGAATAGAGCAGGCAAGTGGGGCCAGGTGGCTACTTTATTTGGCCAGGCCCCATCTCCGATGCTTGGCAATGATATGGAAATACAATTCTCTAGAGCTGTACTTTCCAGACTTTCAATGATGCATCCCTATTGGATTAAAAAAAAAATCCAGCCAAATCATTGATTTTCTGTTTATATATGCACCACTGCTGTACTAATATACTTTGTTTACTACAGACGCACATATTTTAAAGTGTGTGATAAAAATAAGCAATCTTTTAAAACTATTTTATCTTAGTTTAAAAATGTTTTTGCTCTGATTCCAACTTGTTTTGTGTGCCAGCAATTAGACTGCATATTCTTCTCACAAGCAAATTCAAGTCCACCAACTACTAGGGGAGCCAAGGGCATCCTGCCCCTGCCCTGGGGTGCCTGCTCTCTGCAGGGGCCTGCTCACCCGATGGGCGCACAGGGCAGGGGCCCCTGCACCATGAGTGAAGGTGACAGTAATGCAGTGTCTCCTCTTGAGCCCCAGCTACTCCTGTAGGCTGCGATCGCAGTGCAAGGGCAACATTGAAAGCAGGGGTGTCAAGGGGCCAGGTTTTGTGCAATGGGACTTTTACAATTCCTGACAGTAAATTTCTGAAGGGAATAAAACTTTAAAATATATATGTGCAAAAATCTCTCAAAGCCAAAAACACTACTTGTCAATTTTTACACATTTATGACCCTGGAGACACAGGGACAGGCCCTGCCAGGGCCCTGGGTGGGGAACCCTATGTGACCCATCACTCCTCAGGCAGAACCCATCTGCCCCTTGGCTGGGAGGCAGAGTGGCATGGACCCTTAAGACACTACTTCTGCAATAAGTTGCTCAGTGAGCTAGACCATGCCTCTCCCGGGCTCAGGGTCCTTGCTCTCAGGAGGGCTGTGAGTGGTCCTATAGCATGGAGAGCTCCAGGGCTGGCTGCAGGAGATCAGGCTGGGAGGTGCAGGAGATCAGGGATGGGAGGTGCAGGAGATCAGGGCTGGAGGTGCAGGAGATCAGGGCTGGAGGTGCAGGAGATCAGGGCTGGAGGTGCAGGAGATCAGGGCTGGAGGTGCAGGAGATCAGGGCTGGAGGTGCAGGAGATCAGGGCTGGAGGTGCAGGAGATCAGGGCTGGAGGTGCAGGAGATCAGGGCTGGAGGTGCAGGAGATCAGGGCTGGAGGTGCAGGAGATCAGGGCTGGAGGTGCAGGAGATCAGGGCTGGAGGTGCAGGAGATCAGGGCTGGAGGTGCAGGAGATCAGGGCTGGAGGTGCAGGAGATCAGGGCTGGAGGTGCAGGAGATCAGGGCTGGAGGTGCAGGAGATCAGGGCTGGAGGTGCAGGAGATCAGGGCTGGAGGTGCAGGAGATCAGGGCTGGAGGTGCAGGAGATCAGGGCTGGAGGTGCAGGAGATCAGGGCTGGAGGTGCAGGAGATCAGGGCTGGAGGTGCAGGAGATCAGGGCTGGAGGTGCAGGAGATCAGGGCTGGAGGTGCAGGAGATCAGGGATGGGAGGTGCAGGAGATCAGGGCTGGAGGTGCAGGAGATCAGGGCTGGAGGTGCAGGAGATCAGCCTGGGAGGTGCAGGAGATCAGAGCTGGAGGTGCAGGAGATGAGCCTGGGTGGTGCAGGAGATCAGGCTGGGAGGTGCAGGAGATCAGGGATGGGAGGTGCAGGAGATTAGAGATGGGAGGTGCAGGAGATCAGGGCTGGAGGTGCAGGAGATCAGGACTGGGAGGTGAAGGAGATCAGCCTGGGAGGTGCAGGAGATCAGGGCTGGAGGTGCAGGAAATCAGGCGGGAGGTGCAGGAGATCAGGGCTGGAGGTGCAGGAGATCAGGCTGGAGGTGCAGGAGATTAGCCTGGGGAATGCAAGAGATCAGAGCTGGGAGGTGCTGGCGTCTGGAGGCCACTGTCAGTGGCTATTCTCACTTCCTGCCCCAGCTGCTCTCCTAGCAGTGTTCCGGCGCCAGGAGGAAGATGTATAACATTTCGGTAAGGAACAGTCTGGACTTACTAAAATAAGTCACACTGTCAGCTCCTGCCCAGCGAGGGGGGCCTAATTTCCCTGCTCCTTACAGGAGAGAAATTTGAGATGAAGCTGGTCTTGCAGAAATCCCAGCCATCTCCCTTTTAAGGAATTGTTTTTCATGGAAGATGACAAAAGAAAATAGGCTGTGGCCAATAGAGGACATTTATGGCCCTGCAAGCAGCGGAAGGCCAACAGTGGGGTGGGTTTGATGCAGGCAAGGCTCACCAAACGGTTCAGGTGCAGACTTAATGCGGCTGAGAGGGGAGAGCCCAGGAGAGATTCCGTCTTCAACAGTCACAAACCCATCGCTTCCCTCCCCCCTCCCTGGTGCTGGCTGCAGGCCTCCCAGGTCTTCCCATGTGGTTGGCATCTCTGCGAGGCCTCAGAATAACCTTGTACAAGGAGACTGACAGTTCCTCCAGGGACACCGAGGGCCAGCAGGCCTGTCCACACATGGACACGGGCCCCATCCACAGGTGGATGTGCCACCCCTTTTTGGCTCTGTCCTCCCTGGGACCGCAGTCTTTCCCAAGGGCAATCAGACAAGATAGTGGGTCCACAGATGCCAGGCCTCACTGCCCTCACAGTCCCACACAGAGCCTGGACTTTCCTAAAAGCAAATCTCAGGGGAGCCCTACGTCTTGGTACCTCCACCAGCAGACAGCACCCTTCCATTTTCCCCCAGAACAGGGCTGCAGAAAGTGGTGTGGCAGAGACCCCTACTAGGATTGGCAGACTAGGGTTGGCACCTCTTCCCATTGTCTGGGCTGGCCCGTTGAGGTCAGACAGAGGACCTGGAGGTTAGCCCGGGCATCCGCAGGTGAGATGGGCACCTGGAAGTCAGATGAACCACATAGTAGTGACAAGTTGGCCACAGCCCAGACCCCTTGGCCTAGGGCGGGTGCAACCCTGACCAAGAGCCCACTGGTCCTGGAGGACATTGCAAGTGCCTGGTGCGGGTAAGCGGGTGGGAGGCGGGGCATCAGCATGATGGAATCCTCTCCCTCCAGGCCTTCCCTGGGGATGAAGTGGGGGTGGCAGGAAGCGGGAGGTTCTGCCCTGTGGCTGACATCTAGCTGCAGCAGAGCCCACTTACTGGCAGTTTTTATTTCTATGGCTTCCAGGTACATGCAGTCGATGACAGTCTGAAAACATTACACGGAAAATTCCAGAAATTAACAAGTTAAAAGTTTTAAATTGTTTGCTGTTCTAGTGAGGAATGAGCATGAGGAAATCTCAGGCCATCCCATTCTGTCCCATCCTCTTTTGTACGGTGTATTGATCCATCCCGTATAGGTTACCTGCCCCTCCGTGGGCTGCAGCCTTGGTTATCTGATCATCTGGTGGTGTCACGAAGCTTGTGTTCATGTGACCCTGGTTTTACTGTATAATGATCCCAGAGAGAGTAGCAAGCCGGTGAAAGATAACAGAAATGAATAGCCAGGCTGTTCTGAGTCTAAAGTTGAGGGCAAACATGCTAGAAATGTTTTCCCATGCCAGTTAAACAGGAAGAGTTTTGAAGGAACCTTCCAATCGAATTTATGTTTAAAATGAACTTTAGAAAAGGTTAATATATGTTGAAAACTTGTTCAAATGACAGAACTCTACCTTTGACTTGGCTTAATCTAAAAATAGCTCCAAAGGAGCAGAGGCGACTTCCCTACCTCTGAGATCACTGGAACATCAGCTAATGGGCATGCTGTTGAACAGAAGGCTTGGAGAGGAAGGTTTCTATACTACATTTCCACAGACAGCAGACTGAAGCCCTAAGGTACAGGGCTGGGAGGCAGAAGAGCAAGTTAGACGTCTAGAGATCTACTACAGAAAGTGTGGGGTAGAGGCCAGTGCTTCTGACATTTAAAGACCAGGATGAGAACTCCTGTTGGGTGCAGGAGTGGAAAAGTCATGGCGACCGCTGGACTAGCACTGTCCTTCTGCATCCTTGGGGTACACCCCAAGCCTTCCTATAAGCATGGGCCAGGTCTGTCTGCATCCTGCCACTCCTGATGAGCTGACTGACTTTGACTAAATGACTTAGCTCTCCAAGTGTCAGCCTGCTGATCAATTCAGGGTGAAGTCTGTCCATGCATGTACAGACCCTGGTCCAGCCCTCCCCACAGCAGGTTTACCAAGGGCATCCCTGTCCTGGACCCTGGAGCCCAGAGCCTGTGGCTTATGCACCACTGCCATCTGGTGCTCACATCTCCAAATTACAACTCCAGGGTTTCTCCCTCCTGAATCCTCTATAGGGAAGGAAGCCTCTGAGCATCAGGGTAGGGTGGGAGGTGGGGTGATTTCAGGGTCTGCACTGTACTGCCTGGTTACTTTGAGATGTTTTGAATTCCCAGTATATTCGACCCACTCAAAATGGACGATCCAAAACGGGCCAAAGGCAAGATTCCCGGTGCTGCACTGCCTTCCATCTGGGGTACTCTGGCAAGCTCTTTCTGCAGATACCAAGGGTCTCAATGAACCACTTAATTGAGAGTTCTGCTTCCACCTCTGAACTCTGACCCTTGCCCTGGACAATTCAGAGGGAGCCTGGTTTGAGGAGCATCAGGAAAGACTACAACAGCCCCCCATTCCAGACAGCAGTCCTCCAGGCAAGGGGCACGGGGCTGTCTGCTTTCTAGCTGCATCTCACTTGCAGGTAAACCCTGCACTGGTGGCTGACTTCCCAGGCACCCCAGCCCACCCAGCACACACCCTACCTCTGCCTGGTTCTGTGTGGGGTCACCTAGGGAGGAGGTCAGGGCAGCAGGGGCTCCAGGTGAGTTCACCCTGGATGGAACCTACAGGCGGCCACTAAGGGAAACTGCCCCAAATGACCAGGTGTCTCCACCCAGCGCTCAGGTGTATGCAGGTGTGGGGTTGGAGAGCTGCAGGCCATTCTCTGCTCATCATTATGATTCACATTCAGAAAAGTCTGCCTGCAACCATCCTCCCAGAGCCCCCGAGGGGAGCAGGGCTCCTGCCTGAGGACCTGCCCAGGCCCCACATCCTCAGGCCCTGTCCTGGCCAAAGTGAAATGAGCAGTGACACTCACCAACATCCGTCTGGATGGTTTCTGGTGGGCCCAGGAGTTCCTTGGTGGTCCAGACGTGCAGACTCTGAGAGCAGTGGGGGTGCTGGGCTCCAGAGGGCCCTTGTCAGTCATCTCAGAAATGTTGTGTCCAGCCCCTGGGTCTGGATCCAGGTCAGGAGGGTGCAGGGGAGGCCTTGGGGAATCCCAGTTGCTCTGGATTAGCAGAGTTGCTGGACCCTGCAACAGAATTATGGGCTGACCTGGCTCACCAGTTCTCTCCAACTCCTCACCCTCCCACAGTCCATATTTTCTTCCAAGAACACCTTCCTGTCTCAGAAGACCATGGCCGGGAAGACAGCAGACCAACATGCCCATCAGGTGTGGATCAGCAAGGCCCAGGGATGACCAGATGAGCCCCACGGGTGGGTAGTCAGGCAGCCTGTGTCGCAGGAGCAAAAAACCTTCCTCTATGCAGATCTAACTGGCTTAGGGAAGTGCCAAGACCTGAGCTTGGACCATGAGTCTCCCCTTGACTTCTCCTTCCAGCCATAAAAACAGTGAGGTTTTCCCATCTTAACCCCAGTCCTTTTTATTTGGCTTTTCCATCAGTGGATTTAGGATTAGCATTCGGGGCTGAGGGATGTGATATAAAACTATCTGCTATCACTTAGTAGCTCTGGGACCCAGAAAAAATTACCTGCTACCCTGGGCAAAACCATGCTCAATAGTAGAAACATAATCCCAGCACCTCCTAGGACACTGCAGGGACACAGGGTAGCACTGTCCTCCTGTGCAGACACAGTCCCAGCACCTCCTAGGACACTGCAGGGACACAGGGGGCACTGTCCTCCTGTGCAGACACAGTCCACCACCTCCTAGGACTCTGCAGGGACACAGGGTGGCACTGTCCTCCTGTGCAGACACAGTCCAGCACCTCCTAGGACACTGCAGGGACAC
>NW_025999991.1:9156518-9212242 GCF_001458135.2 Marmota marmota marmota
CCACCACCTCCTAGGACACTGCAGGGACACAGGGTGGCACTGTCCCATTGTTGTCAATTTCTGTCACTCTCAATTTGGGGCCAATCGGCCTGTGTCCCCAGCATCCTCACACCCTCAGCCACCACTCCTGAAAACCGAGGTGATCTAGTAGTGCCCCCTGTTCTTAGTGTCATCTAGTGAGTTTAGAACTCTTTCTCCGCTGAGAGTCATTAGAAAGTGCCGGTGCTTCTGGGAGAGGCGTGGCAGCACTCAGTGGTCCTTACTGTTGGCAGCAGGAAGAGTTTCCCCTCCTACCTTCATCACACAGCTGGTAAAGGGCAAATAGGAAGGGCCGTATTTCTTTGAGTTTTTTTTTTTCCAAACTCTGAATTTCTTCTCAATCTATAATGAACAAAACACAAAATCCATTTCTTATTGGAACTATTTTTCTTATTTGGGGTTTTTATTTTTTTTTCAGATCCTGAATTTCTTCTAAATCTACAAAGAATCACCCAGAGGATTGGAGACATTGGTTCTGAGCCAGACCCACTTGGTGATGAGAGAGTCCAGTTCCAACTGGGAACATTTACCTGAGTCCCAGCCTTTTCAGTTTACATTACACCTACCACCTCGAAAAATAAATCCAAGTACCCATCTGGGTTGAAGGAAAAGAGTTACTGTGACTTCATAAAAAATGGAACTATGTAATGTCAAATTCCAAAAAACTCAAGTGGTCTACGTAAGACATTATTGTTTCTTTTTCTTAATTATATGGAAACTTCTCATTTTTTCCCCGCTACTCCTCTATGTCCAAAGTTGGAGGCAGGTCATACCATAGGGTCCACCGCACCTTCTTAACTAAAAAACTGCTCGCACTACTCTTCTTCCAGTTTTGGCCACACAGAACACTAACTCTACTGTGCTGTCGGACTCCACAGAGCAGGATGAACGAGACTGTAATACAGCAGCCTCTCATCTCAGGACGGGAACGGGTTCCAGCACGGACTCAAACTGGTTGTTGGCTTTTACCGTTCTTTTAACTAAATGTGAGCGTGCACTCACAGGGTTAGCTGCTACACATTCTGGTCCTTCTGGAGAAGAATGAAAAAAATTTTAAAAAAGCAAATGTTCTGAGACTTGAAAAAGTCAACAAAGGGTTCTGTTTCCAGGAGAAAAATCACTCCTTTCATCCAAAAATGTGGATTTACACATTAAAAGTACGTATTTGTACAGAATCTCTTTAGGTATATCAGATATGAAATCCATCTTGATGTCTTGTCTTTATGCTTCTTTATCACATCAAAGGGTTAACTGCAAAACTGGACCTTCATTTCTGTCCAGTAAATCTATGTCCCAAGATGAACCAGGATTTAGAGATAAATGTAACTTTTTAACATCTCTTGCTTTTCAAATTACAACAAATATTTGGAATTTACTGCTGCAGTCACAAATGTGCTTATCATAATAATGGCCGAAACTGGAGACATTTTTAAGAAATCCTGAAGTCATCCATACTTGCCATTTATTAGCCTTCTTGTTTGGCGCAAAAGGCTAAGAATGCACAAATACCACAACCTAAGCACCTGTTTCAAATTAAACATCAGCCTTCAGTTTGCAAAATAATTTTTTGATAATTAAGCAAATTGCAGAAGACCCATCAGTTGCTTTTTTTCTCCCTGGGGAAGTCAGTGGGATAACTGCACCCAAAGGGCTTCTTTCTGTGTTAAATCTGAAAGGTGGAACCAAAGAAAAGCAGTCTTGTCCAGTCCCAGCCATGGAGGTGATGTGTGGAAAGGCATCCATATTTCAGTATGGAAAGTGGCTGGGTCAAAGAAGAGGACTACCCGCTCAGAAGACAACCAGAAATACCTGCCACATCCTGAGGTCAGAATTTGTTTTGAGACGGATATAAAAGCACCTGAAGTGTTCATCCTGTGTGACAAGGATTCTCACATGGTGCATCAGATGCAGAAGGCTTCCGGGGGGCCTGCCCGCCCCTGGCCCAGAGCGCCCCTCACTCCGCCATCTTCGCTTCTTCAGTACATGCTTTTTTTAAAAAAAAAATTGTCTTTATTTGTTCTTTTCGGTTATACATGACAGGAGAGTGGATTTTGACATATCATACATAAATGCAGTATAACTTCCCATTCTGTTTTCATATATGAACACAGGAAAGTTATGTATTTCCCATTCCAATCTCCCTCCCTTCTCCCCCTATTCCTCCCCTCCCAATCCAGTGAACCTCCACTCTCCCCCGGATCCCCACCCCACCTATTGTGAGTCAGCATCCACATGTCAGAGAGAACATTCGGCCTTTGTTTTTTGGGGGACTGGCTTATTTCACTTAGCATGATAGCCTCCAGTTCCATCCATTTACCAGCAAATGCCAACATTTTATTCTTCTTTGTGGCTGAGTAATGTTCCATGTGCATATGTACCACATTTTCTTTATCATTCATCTGTTGAAGGTACCTAGGTTTGTTCCACAGCTTGGCTATTGTGACTGAAGTTGCTATAAACATTGATGTGGCTGGATCACGGTAGTAGGCTGATTTTAAGTCCTTTGGGTATATACTGAGGAATGGGATAGCTGGGTCAAATGGTGGTTCCATTCCACGTTTTCTGAGGCATCTCATACTGCTCTCCAGAGTGGTTGCACCAATTTGCAGTCCCACCAGCCATGCATGAGTGAAACTTTTTTCCCCACGTCCTCTCCAACACTTATTGTTATTTGTGTTCTTGATAATTGCCATTCTGACTGGAATGGGACGAATTCTGAGTGTGGTCTTAATTTGCATTTCTCTAACTGCTAGTGAGGTGGAACATTTTCCCATGTATCTGTTGATGATCATATTTCTTCTGTGAAGTGTCTGTTCAGTTCCTTGGCCCATTTGTTGATTGGGTTATCTGGGTTTGGGAGTTCAGTTTTTGAGTTCTTTATGTATCCTGGGGATCAATGCTCTGTCTGAGGTGCAGGAGGCCCCTCTCCCCTCTGGGTCTGAGCAGCCATCATGCCCACCCAGCAGGGGCGCAGCCAAGGAGCTCCAGGCTGACGCTGCTCAGCGGCTGTTGAGGACTTGCAGAAAGCTGGTTCGGAGGCGCCAGGATGGGTGTGCTGGCCAGGTGTGGGTGCAGGCCAGGTGTGGGTGTGCTGGCCAGGATGGGTGTGCTGGCCAGGATGGGTGTGCTGGCCAGGTGTGGGTGCAGGCCAGGGCCAGCCGGGCTGCACTCAAGTCAAGGGCCAGTGTTGACAGGCAGGCAACAAGGGCCCCGGGCAGAGGAGCAAGGCCACAGAGGCAGCTTGCATGTTGGTGATGGTGACCACGTGAGCCGAAACCTGTCGGCCCTGGGATCATGCAGGAGAGGATTTCCCTGGAGACAAGGAAGGTGAGGGAAACGCTCAGGAGGGAGGGAAGGCCTCCTGTCCAGGGCAGGTGTCGGCCGGGCTCTGTGTAAGGGCAGGTTGTGAGTCCTGGGCTTTTGGACCCCGCGGTCTGTTTCATCTGCACATATACAGAAGTGGACACACCGTGAAGAACAGAGTGGGCGTGGCTGTGATCCAGTGAAACTTCACAGAGAGACGGGGTGGGCTGCGTTGGGCCCTCAGACCTCGGTTGCTGGTCCCTGGTGTGGGAATTGGTGTGGATCTTGCCCTGAGACCCCAGAACTGAATGCTGTTCTGCCTTGTAAGGATCTGTGACCTCAGGAAAATCATTCACCTCTCTGAGCCTATTTCTTCGTGAGTAAAAAGGGTTACCAGCATCTGCCTCTGTGAGTTGTGGGGTGGGCAAGCTCCTGTCCCGGTGCAGTGTTGCTGGGCTTCCCACGGGTGCCCACAGCACGGGGGGCGAAGGGCTGCAGGCAGCCTGAGGCTTGCTTGTCTCTGGAGGGTCGTGACCATCTTTTGCCTCCTTGGTTGGGCCTGGCTCAGAGTGAATGAAGTCTTTCTCTCTAGCGTATTCTAGGGGGACCCTTCCAGGCAGTTTCAGGACTGTAGAGTCCCCTGAAAGTCCCGCTGCCCCTCAGCATTGCCTGCCCTAGAAGGATAGTAACAGAGGAATCCTAAACAGATGTGCCAAGTCCAGGGCAGCTGGAGCAATGACCTGTCCTCAGGAATGCCCCTCATGGGCCCAGTTCCAGGCAGACTATGTGATAAGAGCCAGGCAATGAGAGATCCAGCATGTTCTAACACTGCAGCTTTGCGCCAAAGAAATCCGGAAGGCATGGATCACTAAAGCACAACTGTCTAAACGTTCACTAAAACAGACATGTTTGAAAGATCAGAGAAACAGGAATGTAGAGGGGAAACATCATGTCTCCTCGGGGTGTGGCTCTCCTATCGTGGCACTTGTTGGTTCTGGGGTGTTTAGAGTCTGACCCAGCTGAAGCTGCTCCTGGGCCTCTGTTGGGGCTCATGCACAAGGTCTGGCGAGCAGCTCTGCGGGCCGGCCTCCGGCGCAGCCCACTCGGAGATGGAGGCCGGACTGACCCCAGCACTGTGAGTACCGAAAGTCAGGGTGAGAGAAAAGACTATTGTTAAATCCAGTCTTTTTTCATTGCTAAATTAAAAAGTTGTTTCAAAGATGAAGAAACCTGGGTGGAGCAAGTTTCAAACACCTTGTGAAGGGTGCCCAGTTAGAAAAGCATCAGGTTTTTAAGAAATAACTAAAAGATGGAAAACTTGGCCCCTAAGACAGGGAATACCAGGAGGGTGCCCGCTCTCCCCGCCCCCCCCACCCCCNCGCTGCCTAACACTGCATGGGGGCTCCCGCCAGAACACTCAGGCAGGAAGGAGGAACTAGAAGCACACAAACTGGAAAGGAAGCAGCAAATCTATCTCTATTGAAGATTACATGGTCCTCTAAAATCTTCTTAAAATTCATACACAAAGTCCTCCAGTGCTACTAAACAAACGCAGCCAAGTTTTAGGGCACAAGATCAACACACAAAAAACATTCATGCTTCCATACACTACCCATGAAAAATTCAGAAAGGCAATCATGATGATTCCATTTGTAGGAGTAACCAAACCAGCAAAATACCAAGGAATAATTTTAGTAAGATGATGACAGATTTGTACCCTAGAAATGACAAATCTGGGTATGGTGGCACAGGCCTGTAATCCCAGAGACTCAGGAAGCTGAGGCAGGAGGATTGCGAGTTCAAAGCCAGCCTCAGCAACTTAGCCAGGCTCTGAGCAACTCAGTGAGACCCTGTCTCAAAATCAAAGTGCTGGGGATGTAGCTCAGTGGTTGAGAGCCTCGAGGTTTAATCTTCAGTAAAAACAATAACAACAACAACAACAAAACATTACTGAAAGAAATAAAGACCCGGGAAAATGGAAAGTCATCCCATATGTGTGGATTGAAAGACTGAGTTGTTAGGATGACAAAGTGATCTCCAAATTCAAGTGGCCCAAACAAAGCCGGACATGACCGCGCACCTGTAGTTCCAGCTCCCTGGAGGCTGGGGTAGGAGGACCTGGAGCTCAAGACCAGCCCAGGCGACATAGTGAGACTCTGTCTCGAAAAACAGTATTGAAAACAAAAACAAAACCAAAGGACACCGAGGCCCAGACAGTCTGAAGGAGAAGGGGTGGGAGGTCGGAGGCCGCTGGCTCTCAATCTGACTATTCACCAAGCCGCAGAACTGAGCGCAGACGTCACTGCATCGAGAATGATGAAATGGGAGTTGCTGGCACCAGACAGAAAGGTTCTCGTCAGACCAGACGCGCCCGGGGCCAGGAGTTAGCAAGGGGAGGGCTCGGGTCGGCCTGCGGGGTCGGCCTGCGGGGTCAGCGCTGTTTCAGGGACTTCCTGAGTCCCACAGAGAAGCCTTCTTGCTCCACATGCACCACACCTGCCCTGTGCACAGATTCCTACAAGAGCAACTTCTCCAGGGCTGCGGCAGTTCAGACAGGATGCTCTCGCAGAAGGTCTCATGGGGGCACCTCCACCCTGAGCTGAAGCCACGTCCTGCTCTGGCCTCCACCACCAGTGAGCTGTCTCCAAGAGGTTGGCAGAAATCTTTCTGGGTTTTTAAAAACTTTTCCTGGCCAAGCACAAGTGCACACACCTGTGACCCCAGCGGCTGGGGAGGCTGGGCTTAGGAACTTAGTAATGACCTATCTCAAAAACATAAAAATAAATAAAAATAAAAAGGGCTGAGGCACGATTCCCAACAGCCAAACTATGGAACCAGCCTGGCGTCCATCCATGGATGAATGGATGAAAAAAATGTGTCTATACCCAATGGGGTTTTACTCACCCATAAAGAAGAATGAAATTATGTCTTTTGCAGGAAAGTGGGTGGAACTAGAGACCATATGGTAAGCGAAATAGGTGGAACTCAGAAGGCCAAGGGTCACGCTTTCTCTGCTATGGAAACGTTAGCGAGGGAATGGCAGAGAAAGGTGGGGGACTCATGAGAATCCAAGGAGATCAGTGGAGGGAAGAGATAGGGGTGAGGAGGAGGGAGGAGGGAAGAGCTGGGGGCAGATATTGGCTCAATACATCGTTACTTTGTGTGCATGTATTAATATGTACAACAAATTCCATCATCTCCTACGACTATAATGCACCAATAAAAGGCGTGGGGGAAAAAACCTGGGGATGTAGCTCAGTGGTAGAGCAACCTCTGGGTTCAATCCTCAATACCACAAAAATATTTTTAATTTTTTTTTAAAAGAAAGAAACTCCCCTCTGGCCTCAACCTCTTTGACTACATTCATCAGTTACCATGGTACGCGTACCACATTGCAATGCTCTGCTATTCCCAAATAAATATCGTTATTCGGTGTTTACCATCCCTCTGATGGTGATTGAGGTGGACACCTATGAACAAGAAAAGATCGTTTCTTCAATAGATGGTGGCTCTCCACACGTAAGGCAAGAATCTGAACCCTTACACCACGCCAAAATCAACTCAGCGTGAAGCAATGACCTGAACACCAGAGTCAAAGCAAAGAGCTGGGAAGAAAACATGGGATAGATCTCTGTGACTTGGATCTGGACAAAATGTCTGATAATAGACCCTGGCCAACAAACACTGAAAGCCCAAGCAAGGGATTGATATGCAGACATGTAAAAAGCCCTCAGAACCAACAAGAGAAAAACCAACGACCTGGCTTCAAAGTGGACAAAGGACAGGGACAAACACTCCTCCAGAGAACATGTACAGATGCCAACAAACATGCAAAGATGCCCGCAGCACTCGTCATTCGGGACCTGGAAATCAGAAGCACAGTGAGTTCCCCTAGGAGGGGTTTGAATTTTTTAAATGAAAGATACCAAGTGTTGGTGAGAATGCAGAGATGTGGAACCCTCGATACCATTGGTGAAAGTGGTGCAGTCCTCATGGAAGACAGTTCAACAAGCTCCTGAAACATGGAAAATGACTGAGAGACTCAAACGCACATTTGTGCACTGGTATTCCTAGGTAATTTCCTCTGAGATTGTGAAAAGACATATTTTGGAATTTCTTCTCTTTAATTCAATACCCTTTAGTTTTCCCAAATTAATAAAATTTGTAACTTTACTTTTATCTGTACATTAATTGTAAAATAGTAGATTAATAGTAAAAATGACACTGGGTACTTGTATCCTAAATGTTCTAGGCCTTTACACGACTATCACACTGAAACTCATTGCCTCATGAACTAGAGTAGATATTATCATCCCCATTTTGTAGATGGAGAAACTAAAACACAGAGTAGTTCTATTACTTGCCCAAGATCACAGAGTGGCAGAACCAGGCTGCTGAGCCTGACCCTCCAACCAGGTGGTGTCCTGAAGCCCAGGCAAACACCTAGTCACCAGGTGGACCCTTACGCAGACCCTGGACCACCTGAGACTCTGAGCAGGTGGAAAGGACAGGGAGTTTGCATATTTAACAAGCCCCAGGTGGTGCCCATGCTCAGGATATCACTGGCCTGAAATCTACACCTTGAGGACTGCTTTTGTTAAGATTCTGTCCTGTTGTCTGGGAGAGCAAGAGATGGAAAGGCCCAGTGTTGCTGGGCTAGATTCAGAAGCCAGGTAAGCAGGTCCTGAAGCCTGGTTTAGGGTAAAAGAGTCCAGCTGCCTTCATGTGCACCACTCAAGAGGGTCTGGACAGCAGGTTTCTCTGTCCTCTGTGTGCCAGAGAGAGGAGGCCTCTAAAGGGCTGGGCTGAGTTCACGACTGATTCACTGTGATAACAGGTTGTTATAAACAAACAAAAATTTAGCATTTACGAAGACAAAAAAAAAAAAAAGAAAAAAACCCAAGGCTCTGAACAATGAAGTGGTGGACCACAGTGCCACTCACCCATGACACTCAGGCCATGAGGGGCAAGGACAAAATGAAACCCAGGCCTGAGGTCTGGGAGAGGCAGGAAGGAAGCGCTGGCCAGAGAGCTAGGATGCAGCATTTCTCACGTTAGAATGGGACGGACATTCCCATACAGAAAGCACATAGGGCCACAAATAGACAAGGTCAAAACAGAACCTCTCCAAGACACACAATAATCAATGCCTAACATGGAAATTAAGGAAAGAATATTAAAAGCTTCAAGAGAAAAATGGTAGGTCACATTCAGAGACAAAGCAATGGGCTCACTTCGGACTTCTAAACTCAGACCCTAAAATCAAGAAGGGCCTAGACTGAGATATCCTTCCAAGCTCTAAAAGAAAACAATTTACAACCAAGATTACTGTATCTATCCAGCAAAGCTATCATTCAGAATTGATAGAGAATTAAAAACTTTCCATGATAAGGATAAATTTAAAAAATTCATGACTACAGTAAGCCAGCACTACATAGAATATTTAAAGATATAATGTACCCAGGAGAAGCCAAAAACAAACAACAAAGATCCCAAATAGATGAAGGTCACTGGAACAACCAAGCAAATGAAAATCAAGATAGAATTCAATATAGCAAACAAACCAAAATGGCAGAAAATAACAAATATCTGATTGTAATAATGGTGCAAATGGTTGCAACTTTGCAATTAAAAGACAGATTGGCAGGTGATTTTTTTTTTTTAAAGAGTCAATTATATGCTGTTTGCAAGAGACTCATCTCATAGGCAAAGACACTCATAGACTCATAGACTAAAAGTAAAACTTGGGGCTGGGGTTGTGGCTCAGCGGTAGAGAGCTCACCTAGCACGTGTGAGGCCCTAGGTTCGATCCTCAGCCCCACATATAAATAAAAAATAAACATATGTGTCTAACTACAACTAAAAAATAAATATTTTTTTTAAAAAGTAAAAACTTGGAAAAAGTATTCCATGAAAATGAAATCCAAAAACAAGCAAGAATAGCTATGTTCATATCTGACAAAGCAAATGTAAAGCAAAAATTAATGAGAAGATGCAAAAGAAGGCCACTACATACTGGCAAAGAGAGCAATCCAATGAGAAGTTATAACAATAGTGAATGTTTACATTCCCGATGTCAGGGCATCTAATTACATTACGAAATACTTCTTGACATTAAATTTCAGAAAGACTCCCGTACAAGAACACAGGGGGATTGCAACATACCCCTACCACTAATAGACAGGGCTCAAAATATTAAATCAATAAATATATTTCCAATCTAAATAATATTATAATCTAGTGGATCTAACAGACATTTACAGAATATTTCACCCAAGAATAACTGAATTCACTTTCTTATCAGCAGCTCATGGAACATTTTCCAAAAAGGCCATGTTCTATGTCATGATGTCAATTTTAACAAATACCAAAAAAAACAAAAACAAAAAACTGATATACTTGCATGCATCCTATCAGATCATTATGGAATAAAACTAGAACATTAAGAAAAATTATAGAAACCACATAAACACAGGGAGATTGAACAGTACTCTTAAATCAAGAATGTATCCTAAGAGAAATGAATGAAGAAATAACGAAATTATTAGAAACAAATGAAAACAGAGATATAATACATCAAAATCTCTGGGACAGCATGAAGGCGATTCTAAGAGAAAAGTTTATAGCAATGAATGCCTACATTTAAAAAATAGAGAGATCTCAAATAATCTAAATCTACATATCAACACCTTCTAAAGGGAAGAACAAACTAATGACAAAATCAGTAGAAAACAGGAAATAATTAAAATCAGAACCAATGAAATGTAGAATAAAAAATGATACACAGGATCAATGCTACAAAGTAAAGCTCAGGACCACATGGATTCTTTAGTATATATAACTTTAATCCACTTGCTTTTAAAAATATATATATTTTTTTCTTAGTTTGAGATGAACCTTTGTTTTCATTTATCTATCTATCTATCTATCTATCTATCTATCTATCTATTTATTTATATGTGCTGTGCCCCCTGGTGGAGCCCCGCTGCACTGCGGCTGTCTCAGAGCCAACCAAGACCCAGGTATCCCTTGTGCTGGGCATTTTAAGACTTCTTTGAGAAGGTAAGAGACATTTTGTTCATCATGGTCAAGAGCCTTCTATTTTAATGCACCATGTCCACTGTGATTCATGCTCAGGTCACTCAGGGACAGAAGATTGCAAAGGCCCTTCCCAGGAGGTGCTGGGCAGAGTGGCACAGCAGGATGGGGTCCCCCTGACCCCCACTGACCAGCTATCCTCCTTTCCTTCTCGCTGCTTACATCGTCCTGAGCAGGCCACCTTCCCCAAGACACTGGATGCAAACTGCTTACGGCATTTACAGCCTGTGACGTTTTCAGTTGAAGTGGTAGGTCAGTCCCTAGGTTCTGGAAATTTAAAATAATCAGCTTGGGTGACAGACTGCTTTCCCTTAAATGCAATGGCAATGTCTTTTATATTTCTGTACCCCAGTATTTTCTTAATATTAGCAATCTGGCGATTGTAATATCAGAGTTGGCACAATTTGTAAGTAGTCATAAAACAAATGCCAACAGTGGTTATGATTCATATTGCTCTAGCTGCTAGTTCTCCAATACTTGCAGATCTGGGCCATTCTTGGCTACCACAGAACGTGGCCAGGCAGAGGAAGACATGCACAGTGCCTCCTTCGTTTCTGCTTAGGATGGGATAATTTTCTTACAGGCTCTGTGACCATATGTCCCATATTTCCTGGGATAGTCATAATTTCAAATATGCTGTTTTGTTTTCATAAACAGTTAGATTTTATCAGACTGTGAGTCCCCGTTTTTTATTGGACATCTTATCTAAGGGCAGGTGCCCAGCAGCGAAGAGGTGTGCCAAGTGTTTCATTTGAAACTTGTGAGAGTGGGGACAGATCACAGCCAGTCCGTCTCTCCAAGTCCAGGCACACCCTGATGGTGTGTCCACAGCATCACTTTCCTGGGAGGGGGTGCATCTGCAGGTCAGCCTGAGTGGGAAGCTAAGGCATGAAAAGTGAAGTCAGTGGGGTAATGCTCTTCACGGTGTTGGAAGGAAGAGGAAGCCGCATATCGCCCCGCGAATTGGTGGCGCCTCCTAGAGGAGGACGGAAGTGCCGGGACAGATGCCCCACTGTATTAGTAAGAGCTGTGAGTCAGTGGACCTTAATGACAAGTGGCACAAGCCACATGGTGCATGCAGGTATCGTTTGTGTGGTCACATCTCAAATTTGTGTCTTTATTGCAGAGACTTTCAAAATAGAAAGTATGGGCTCTTTTGCAAGCTATGGAAACTGCAGGTTCCAGTTCACATTCTGTTGGAGACACTGTGCTGTGCTGGATGCAGCACTCAAATCACGTTTGAATATATATGATTCCAGAGCTGGATGTGAAGCTCCCAGGGACCTGGGGGAAGGAAAGCCCTGCCTGGGTGGCAGTGGGTGTCAGCCTGAGGCCTGAAGAGGGAGAAGATTTTGCCTCCTGTTCCCCAAGCCCTCTGCACCCCTCTGTCCACTGCCCTTCCATCAGAGACAGATGCCAGATGATTCCCAGAAGTGAGTGAGATAGGACAAGACACTTGGTCATCTTCTCCTCTCATGAAAGACCCTCAAATTGGTCATAACCAGCTTTGGAGGATTCAGAATTAGTTGTTAATCGTGCTCAGAGTCACACCTATCACCATTCTTTCAGGACTCAAATTTTTGAAGACACTCTCCTACCAATCTATAGATATTTTAGAGGTAAGAATTTAAAAGTCTTTTGTGTTTATCACTCTCCAGTTCTGGTGCAGGTGGGGCACCTGTGGCAGAGCCCTGCGACAGGCAACATGCCAGTGCATGGCACAGGGTGCCTGTGTATTAGTAAGCCCCACTGTATTAGTAAGGGCTGTGAGTCAGAGTGGACCTTAACGACAAGGGGCACAAGCTATATGGTGCATGCAGGAGTCATGTCTATCTCCCTAATAGACATGATTAGCCAGTCACACTATTCCTCACAACTATGGCTTCTTCATTTGAAAGTGCTATGGACAATACAAACACTAGAACTCCTTTACTTCAAGATAGCAGGTACTTTTTGCATTAATGCTAAAAATTCTTTAAAAGACATTCATCTTTGTAATTCGGAAAGGATGTCATGTGAAACTTCATGCAGAACCTGGTTCCTGCACAAATGCAGGGTGCTATGGACTGACCCTTGTGGCTGAATTAGTCCTTGCTGGACACAAGTGATCTGCCCCTGCTCACTCTTGCACATGACAACCTGCCTGGAAATTGTCTGCAGCGGGGCCATGGGTTACCATTTACAAAACAACCTTCAGAAATCAGATCAACTCCCGTCAGGAGGCCCACAGTCCAGTTTCCAGATTGGTTCTGCTTGGTGGCCAAGCTCCACCTACCTGCCCAGCTCTGGTCCTGCCCATGGACCGGCAGAGCAGTTTCCCTTCAGCTGGACCGATGATGTCCCGTGTCCCAACACAGAGGATACAGACCCTCAGGTGCTGGCTTGGTCTGTAGCTCTCATGATGAGCCTGTGATGAAAATGGATGTGAGGGGCTGAGCCAAAGCCAGGGGGCAGATTCCAAGGGAAGCTCTGCTCTTTGGAGCAAACGAGGTGTTTCCCTTCAGGTTGATGGTGATGAGAACTCAATGACAGTGTCGGAGGTATGAAAATGCTTTCATTCCCTTTCCTAATTTAAACTTAGGAAAGAAAATGTTTTGGGGACCCAAGATTAGCTAGCAGAGGCTGTGAGCAGCAGGTTCCACCTCTAAGGATGCTCATGGGGTGATGTGGGAGAGCCTTGAGAGAAGCCCACCCACGTAGACTGGAAACACTGTGGCACCAACCTCAGGGCCAGAGCCAGTGTCCACTTCAAGTGCAGTTGTGCAAGTACACTGGGCAGGCCCACCATTGTCTGACTACCTAGGCACAGGCAGGTGCAGGGGCACACCCACCACTGTTGTGACTACCTAGGTGTGTGTAGGTGCAGGGGCACACCCACCAGTGCTGTGACTACCTATGTGGGTGCAGGTGCAGGGGCACACCAACCAGTGCTGTGACTACCTAGGTGTATGCAGGTGCAGGGGCACACTCACCAGTGCCTGACTCCCTAGGTGTGTGCAGGTGCAGGGGCACGCCCACCAGTGCTGTGTCCACCTAGGAGAAGCTACATAGACAGCAGGAAGGTCAGTGGCTGCCAGCGATGGAGGGAGTGGCGGGGAGAAGGCCCGGGCACGGTGGGCTGGTTCTGGGAAGGTAGGATCTGCATGCGCTCTGCTGGCAGGCACATCTCCTTACTATCTGTCCTGTCACAGGCCACAGGGCAGCAGGCGAACCCGCGGCAGCCGGGTGTGGGTGGGCCGCTGGTGACGAACGGCCACTCTGTGGGGATGGGATAACAGGGAAAGCTCTGAGTGTGGGGGGTGAGGACACTGGACACTCCCTCCAGTGCACTGAGTTCCTCGAGAGCGGTCTCTGTCTGCTACTCCTCATCCCCAGCACCTGCACTCCCGCCTGCACTGACCAGAGCTTAATACCTATCGGCCATGACCCACCCAGAAATGGGAATGGGCAGCTGTGCCGAGGGACATCCTGCTCCCACTGGGATGACAGCTGTGGGGTCTCATGCTCGAGGTGTGCAGGCGGCTGCCCCTCACGCTCTGGTCCACACCTCAGCCTTAGCTAAGAGGAAGGAAGGTGAGACGGATCCTCGTGTTTGTTAAGACTTGGCGCTGCATGTTTTCATTTCCCTCCACCTTGTTCCATATTGTGTAGTGTCATCTGCCTTTGGTGCCCCTAAAAGCCAAGCAAAGTGAAAAGTGTGTTTGCTCCCTAATTTGTTTGTCATCCTTATGGGAAGATGAACTATGCAAAGGTAGAGGCCATGGGCAGGGCGTCTACGTTTTGCTGGTGACCAAGAACACCCACCAAGGGTTCCTGGGGGTGGTTCTCACCCACTTTTCATCCTCCTGCTGTTCCATGTCACTCACTCCACTGTGGTGTTTCTCTCCCACTCGCTGACCCTCAGATCCCATGGGGACACACAGTCCAAGCTTGGCACTAGCTTGGTAAGAGGCCTGTGTGTAGGCACAGGGTCCAGAGACAGCCTCCAAGGAGTCAGACGCTGCATGGCAGAGCCACGACTGGACTCTGGTGGGAGCCCAGACCCTGAGTCTGCTGACCCAACACCGTCCCAATGCCACTCGTGTGAACAGTGCAGGCGGAGCCCGCCAGAAACTCGCAGACCCAAGCAAACGGGTGTTTGCACTGAATCCCAGAGCAGCTTCCTCCAATGCCCAGAAATTTTAGCAAAGAAGGAGGAAATAGGCAAGCACCAGACCTACCTGGGGATGTGGATCAGAGCAGCAGGAGCGACAGCAGGGGTCAGGCAATTCCCGGCCCTCTGGACGCTGTTAATCTTACTTGTAAGGTGTGATGGGACTTGCAGAGGAGGAACACACTGGTAGCCAGGAAGGTGCCCGAGTCGGTGAGTGCCAGGCAAATCTGAATTTTGAAGAGGCCAAACCTTCCCGGGGGGGCAGAGGTTGCTAACTCTGAAAGGCCGGCAGAGTGACAGCCTGATTAAAGGAGAATGGTGCTGTCTTGAGTCTGGGGTGGTTGTCCCAGCGGGGTTCTTTTAGCTTTGTGTCCAGGAGAGATGTGCCCAGAGCGTGCCTGGGCCTGACTACTGTGCTTCATGCCAAAGGCGGCAGTGGGGCACTGCTGGGTCTGGGCAACTGCTGCCCTCGCTGTCCTCCTCTCCTAGTGTGGACATGGCACCCTACTGAGTCCTGCACCCAAAGCAGTGAGCCCTCGCCACTTCCCCCACCCACTCTCAGCACTGTCAGTTGCCCAGTCAGTTCCCCTGGGGTCTCCTCTAGAGAAGGCGGGACTGGCATGACTGGAGACAAGCACTCTTCACTCTTGTGCCCAGTGAATAGCTCCACACACAAAAAAAAACAATAAAGTTGGGAGTGTAGGTGCCACCCAGCCCAGGAGGCGCGTCATTTGCAGGCTTCATGTAGGTGCCCTTCAGGAGCGGGCCCACTTCTTGGCGTGAACTCTTTAGAGCCTCTCCTGTTTCTAAAGACACAAGGGTTTCACTTGAAAAAATAGCAAACACTTTAAACAGGTGTCTTTTCTGGAGGACGTTAAGACAATGTGGGAGAATATGAAACCTCATTCGGTCTTTAAAAAGAGGCCTCCTGCAGCCCTCCAAGGAGCGCAGGGCCCCTCACTTGTGCTGGACACGTTCCGCTCTTTCCTCTTCTACACTGTGCTCAATCTGCCTGTCCACTCTGCATTCATCCTCCTGCTGACCATTAACAAAGGCAGAAGCCAGGTGCATCATGTGGGAGCAAGAGGTCTTTGAAGTTTCTTTATAGAGGCACCAAGTACCAGGCAAGGAGGATTGATGATTCATTGATTTGATTACCATGCACAAACTGTTCTTTTCTGGATGTATAACTGAAACACTGTCCTCAAAATGCAAGAGGACATTGCTTGCAATAATAGATGAAAATGAAAAGCAGGCTTCTTAGCAGGACCTTATGAGGGTTCACGATGAAATGGAATCTGTAGACAATAGAACCTTTCACACGTCGGGGCAAGTGAAATGTCAAATAATTCCTCAAGTACAAGGAGCGTCTTGTTAATCCCTGCAAGAGTCTCAATGCTCTTTGTGCAACGGGGAAGACAGAGTTGGAGCAGGGTGGTGATGAGAAGGAAAGTCTTGTCCAGAGACACATCCTCTGCCTGCAGCTCCGTGGGCACCATGTCTGTCCTGCAGCACAGGAGGATTCTGGGAAACACACACTTCCCTAGTGAATTTCAAGAGCAATGGCAAATAAAAGATGTGCAAGACCAAGCTCAGGAGTTGACAATTTCCTACCAAGTTTATAATCAGAGACAATGAAGAACATTACGTTAGTAACATTCCTAACAATTCATGCACAAAAATGCTCTCACAAGTCAATTGGTTAAAGGTAACCTCATCACCTTGTTCCAGTAAAAATATGGCTAAGGACCAGAACCAGTGTTCCCCAAAGAAAAAGCTCAAAAGGCTAGCAAACTTGTGGGAAATATCAAATCTAAAGAAATGCAAAATAAAAATAGGATAAAATATGCCATTCTTGACTATATAAGATGCAAGGACTCCCACCCCCAAATGACAATGCTAGTTTAGCAGACTTTGGAAATGTGCAGCCTTTGGCGTTTTGGTGGGCAAACGGGGGCATTGCTCTCTGGAGTGAGTCATTTTCAGGAGAGACGGTGGCTCGTGCCATGCAGGGGTGCACTAGGACTAGCCTAAATAGCAGGAAAAGGGGCGCAGCAACACCTCTGTCCCCCTCCCAGCCCACCTCCGCGTGGCTACAGAACTGGCTTGTGTTAACCTTAGTCTTCCTCATTGGAGTCCTGCGCAGCAAGTCAAGTCAATCGCTATCCTTGCTTTATGAAAAATCATCATGGTGAGCCCCTGCATGAGCCCTTTAATAAATATTTATTTGTGAAAATGAAATAAGCACCTATGAGTTCATCTCCCTCCGTGAAAGCCAGGACTGAATGATGAAGGCACCTAAGGGTCCGTGTTCTGCCTCGCACCCAGGTGGCCTGGACGGACCTATTCTGTCTGATGTCTTGACAGTGGTTAGTGGACAATCGGACAGTATGGGTGATAGAGACCGGGAACCTGAGCAAGATGGGCGCACTGAGGTCCAACTACCAGGGTAGATTTGCAAGATGACAGCACTGGGCTCAGCAGGCAAAATGTGCTGAGAATGTTCTTTGTTATTTAAACTATGCATGAGTCTTCAATTATATTAATACATTTTACATTAAAAGTAAGGTTATCAAATTTGGCAAATAAAGATACAGAGTGAACAGTTAAATTTCAATTTCAGGTAAACATTTTTTTAGCAAATGTATGCCTCAAATATTGATCAAATGGGTAGACCTACCCTTTAAAGTCATTGTTGTGGCTGGGCAGAGTGGCTCAGGAGGCTGAGGCAGGAGAATCACAAGATCAAAGGCTGTCTCAGCAACTTAGTGAGGTCCTAAGCAACTGACCCTCAGCTCTCAGGCCCAGGATCCTGACTCCCCTCCTGGACCCCGGCATGACCAGCTCAGAGCGTTCAAGGTCTCAAGCACAGAGGAGGGCACCCATTTATAGTTCTGAACAGGAAACAAGACTTGTAAGCAAATAAGAAGCCAGTGAAGTCCTCTGCCCTTCGTCTCCCATACTGGAGCCGATGATGTAACGGCAGAGGGACTTGGTGGTCTAGTCATTCACGGATCCCAGAAACACTGAGGTCTTCTCTGCGGGTACTGTCCTAGGGTTGAGTGTTCGTGAAGATGACTTGTCCTCACAGTTCACATGTTGTGAGCTCAGAGGACTGGAAAGCAGGACGCTCACAGGGGAGTCCAGGTCATCGTCACATCTGGCGCATCGAGCACCTTGTGTACTGGTTCCTGGGTGGACGGTTCCTCCTAGAGCACAGCTACATGCGAGCCAGAGGCATGGCCTGCCTACTGCTGCTGTAAGATGGTTATCATGCTGACCCTGAGCGGAAGCCTAGGCAGGAGGAAATGCGACTCAGGACGCAGGTTGGAGGGCTGCTGAGGACAGACACCTGGGTGGGTTGCAGAGAAGGGAAAGAGGACAGTGCTGCCAAGGCCTCCCTGTCCCAGCAGTGCACAGGCAGGACGGCTCCCAAGCTTGTGGGAGGGAGCGCTGCGAGGTCCGCGGGTGCCAGCAGAGCCTTTCTGATGGCTGGCACCTTCGATTCCTGTCCTTCCTACCAGTCTCAGTCAAGCTTTGGTTCTGCCTGCAGACCATTCTGTCTCTTGGGTGGACTTGGGGTTTCCAAACCCCTCCACCTACAGATGACCTCCCACACCTCCTTGGCCACTGCTAATCTCCATGGCTGCATGCGCCTGTCACTAGCCTAGGGCTCTGTAATTGGGAGGCAGAGCCCATGTCCCTAGCAGGGCACAGAAAGCCACTCAAGCCCCAAACAACTGCAGGACCCACATCCCTTCTCTACAGGGACCCTACTCCTCTGCCGCAGGGTCTGAGTGGCCTTCCTGATTGGTCTGTACGCTGGAGGTTTGGGGGTCAATAAGAAGCCGCCCTTTCTTTCCCTCTGAAGTTTAGACCTTGTTGAGACCTAAGACTGTGGATGAAAAAGGAGCCGGAGAAGAGGTTCTCCCACCAGAAGGCGGTGCCCACCGGCCTGCCCCTCCAACTCTGCCACCTTTGTTCTGCACAATCGTGCACCTGCGCTGAGCTGCTCCTTTGTTCCGGACAGGGCAAGTACCATCAGCCCAGATGCTTAGTCTGTCTTCTTCACTGCTGAACCTCACGGCACCTGGGCTGGGTGGCCGAGCACAGGGGACAGTCTCCGTCCAGAGGGCTGCTGTAACAGAAGACCACAGGCCAGGAGACTTGTAAACAACAAACTGACTTCTCACAGTTCTGCAGCTGGGAATCTGAGAAGGGTTGTCAGCAGGGGAGAATGCTGTTGGGAACCCTCTTCCAGATTGCGACATTCTTTGAGTCCTCAATGGAGGAAAGAGGCAAGACAAGGGCACTGATCCCATCCATGAGAGCTCTGCCCTCGTGACCTCATCCCTCTCCAAGGAACTAGTTCTGCCCACCACAGCAGGTCAGGGTTTCAGCACGTGATTTGGGGGAACACAAACACTCAGCCTTAACTGTGATAATGGTATTGGTCCAACACAACTGGACCAATCCTGCACACTATTAAGACACACCCCAGTGTCCACTGGGGGGCATCTTAGTAAGCAGAACCCCCGGCTGTCCCCACACTGCAAGGTGCCCCTCATGTGTTCCCCTGGGATGCTCCTGCCCTGGGCATAACCTGGTTTGGCCAGGGGTCCTCCTCCAGGAGTCCTGCTGTGAGGTTCTGGCTGGAGTAAGCATCCCGAGACATGGAGAATCATCATCAGCTGTTGAAACGCTAGTTACACATCTGTCGCTGCTTCATGGGCACCACGAACCCTCAGGGTCAGCCCTCATCTTGTACTTGAACTGCAATAGTAAATGACCTCACTCATTCAGAGTTGGGATCAATCTCAAGCGTTGACATGAGCCTCACCCACATGGCTGCTGTGGTCTGAATGTGTCCCCCACAATTTCATGAGTTGACCTTAATTGCCAACATGGTAGCACTAAGAGGTGGGCCTTTAGGAAGTGACTAAGAGATGAAGACAGAACTCTCCTGAATGGCACAGTGACCTTGTAAGAGAGGTTGAAGGGTGTGTGTTATGCACCTTAGCCCTTCCATCTCTTCTGCCATGTGAGGATGCAGCCAGTGGCACCATCTTGAAAACAGTAGTCCTCACCAGACACCAATCTGCCAACTCCTTGATCTCAAACTTCCAGGCTTAGAACTGAGAAAGAAACGTTTGTTCTTCATAAATTACCCAGTGTTGAATATTTTCTTGTAGTAGAAATAGCCTAAGACCATGGCTGTATAAGTTTTTTAGATTACTGTTATTGTTGAAATAATAACAAGAATGAAAAATGAGAATATGTAAAAATAAAAAAAATAGAGCCAGGTAGTGATGTTAGAATAAGACAAGGTGCAGCTGGGCACAGAGGTACACACCTGTAACCCCAGCAACTCTGGAGGCTGGAGGAGGGACAGTCATGAGTCTGCAGCCAGCCTGGGCAACATAACTAAATAAAGAATAAAAAGGGCCAGAAATATAGTTCAGTGGTAAAGCACCCCTGGGTTCCCAGTACTGCAAAAATAAGAAGACAGGGTGTATCTTTCTTCATTAGCATATGTGACAGGCAGAATAATGTCCCCTGGGGTCCATGCCCAAACCCAGAATATACCACTTTCATGGTGTAATGTTAATATCTTTGTTGTGCTGGGGCCAGGAGATAACTTGTGAGACACCAGGACACCCAGAGATGGGTTCCAAGGGGGAAGGCTTATAGAGAGGTGCTTACAGGGAGCTCCAGAGGCAGTGGGCTGGGCAGGGGTGCCCTGTTCCATGCAGTGCCTCCAGTGGGCTCTCCAGGACACCACACCTCCTAGCCCCCACCCCTCTTGGTCTGGGCGTGGCCGCCTGCATGACCACTTTCCTTTCCAAGGTCTGAGCCACACCAGCTGCCACAGGGAAAGGGTTCCAAAGCTCGGCTCCAGAGGTGTGACAGCTTTTGTTTGCTTTGTCCTTGTGTGACCAGCATGCAGTGTGCAGCAAGAAGCAACTTTCTACAGAGAAGACGCCCTTGCCCAGCTCCCAGCTTACCTGGGAGACAGCCACTGTCCTCCTGACAGTAGTGGTGGACTTGGTGTCCCAGGCCGGCTCTCACTCTTCCCTTAACTTCTGCCCAGGTTTGGGGGAACAGGCAGGGACATTCCGGGACATGGTGTTTTTACACTCTCCCTGGTCTTTAAAGATGACACCCACGGCAAAAGCTACTTTGCAGAGGTGGTTAGGTTAGATTTGAGGTGGGGAGAGTGTCCTGGACATTGCAGTGAGACCCCACTGAATCACGAGTCCTAAAATGTTGGAGTCCTTGCCAGAGGTGACGGAGGGAGAGGTAACTAGAGAAGGCTTGTCAGAAAAGCAGCACCCTTGGCTTTGCAGATGGAGGAGGAGCCAGCACAGGTGTGCCTCCGTGACGGGATGTTTGCTTTGCTTAGAAGTCTCTCTGCCATTGCCTGAACATCCGTGTTCCCCGTGATCACGTGTTGAAACCCTGAAGTGTATTTGGAGCTGGTGCCTCAGGGAGGCTCCTAGGGTGAATGGCGCCTGGAGGGCAGGCTCTCATGGTGGTTAGTGCTCCTGTTGAAGGACACCAGAGTCCCCCTCCTTCCTCAGGCTCTGAGCACACAGCAAGATGGTGCCAGCGGGGCCAAGAGAAGGGTTCCAGGCAACGCCGACCTCGCTGGCACCTGACCCCCAACTCTCCGCCTCCAGAGCCAGCAGGGAATAACTGTCGTCCGCACAGCCCCCACAGACTGGCAAATCACCCTGCGCGCTGGCCGATGGCACAGTCTGTAATTGCTGGCACTAGGCTCATTCAGGGATGAGGTCTGAGGCCTGAAGAAGGCGTGGTCATTGGACTTTCTTTCTCTAAGATGAAGCTTATTTCTAAGAACCCAAGCTCTCAGTGTCGTTAGAAAATGTCATTGATGCTTTTTTTTTTTTTTTGGCAGTCAGTGATGTCACAGTAAACAGTGGCAATACCTCCGTGGCCACCCTGCAGATTTCCAGAGCATGATGGCTCACCCTCTTCCCAGCTCTAGAGCAGAGGCCTTTGAAGGCACCAGTCGGGCTTTGGAGAATGACAACAGGTCTTACCCAACCTGCTGGGAGTCAGTCTCAGGAAATGTTTCTGAGAACATCATGTCGTCCGTGTCTCCCAGCAGCCAGAGAATGACAGCCTTCCGGAATGAGCCAGAGCTGCCCTTTCTCCCTGTCGCTGGGCATTTTGTGTCTAGACTCTTCACAGAGGGCTTGAACGTCATGGAAGGTGGACTGTGGACAGTGTGGCCTTGGAGTGGGAACTGCAAGGGCATCCTCCAACTGGCTTCTGGTACCCAGGAGGACGCCCGGCTTCCTGCACGCGGCTGCTGTCTGCGCCACAAGCACGGGCCGCGCAGGCAGAGGCGCCCAGAGTCCTCGCAGCCCAGAGAACTGTTCTTCCGGACGTCCTCTGTCATTAATCAAAGGGATTCCTGTGCTGAGGGAAAGAACATGTCACCGAGGGCTGCTTACTCTGCTTTTCTGGTTATAAAAACAAGATTCTCACTGTATGTGAAAACTGGGAAAGTACCAAAAGATCTGGGGAGTGAATTGGAAGCTGCCCGTGGCCCAGTGTTCAGGTCTCAGTGCCCCCTCCTGGCTTGGGTTTGCACACTGTCTGCCGCCATCCCGTGCAGAAATGGAAGGCTGTTTTCTGGATAGCATCTGAAACTAGAAAGCTTTTTTTTTTTTTTTACCTCCCTATTCGTTTATAACTTTGTGGAAGAACCGTTTGCCATTGATATAAGTAAGCAACACGAAAATAAATACATGAGCAAATCCTCTCTCCTCCCCCTCGAGGGCTGCTCAGAGGGGTGCCAGGGAGAGCGGGGGTGAAGCGGCCACCCGTGGAACTCCGAGGGCCTGGCGCCCCACACCACTGCTGCGCTGCTCCGCCCCTGGGTCTCAGGACCTGTGGCGCTGCACTCTGGATGAACCGGGACATGGCCCGGCGCTGTCCCTCAGGCTCCGCCTCTCAGAAGGACAGCCGAGGTCCCCAGGCCCACAGAGTTCAATTAGATGCTGTAGAGCCACATAGAGCCACCAGCTCAGGGACAAGCCAAAAGACCTGGGTTTGGGGCTTTCTTGGTCTTTTTTTTCCCCCAGTACAACATTAAACAGATTTAAACCTCATCTTGTTTATGAAAACATCCCCTTCTGGTGTGCATGAGCAATGTGACTTCATTCTGCTTGTGGCTGTCCCTGTCTCACAGCTGATATGAAGTAGAAACCAGCCCTGAGCAAGGAAGGCCGGACACACCTGGTGTGCTTCAGGAGGTAGAGTTCAGATTCCCTGAGGGACTTCGGTGGTTATTTATTTATTTATTTGGTTACCAGGGATTGAACCCAGGGGCACTCAGCCACTGAGCCACATCCCCAGCCCTATTTTGTATTTTATTTAGAGAGGGTCTCACTGAGTTGCTTAGTGCCTCACTTTTGCTGAGACTGGCTTTTAATGCGGATCCTCCTGCCTCAGCCTCCTGGACATTGGGATTACAGGCATGTGCCATCCCACCCAGCTTGGTTTGCGTTTGTGTTGTTGTTGTGTGCATGGTTTTTCTTTCTTTGTTTTTGGTGATGCTAAGGACTGAAGACAGAGTGAGAGGTATGCTCCACACTCAGCTACACCCCCACCCTCCTAGGGCACCTTCCCCTCCTCAACCAGCCCCCAGCATCCATCCTGAACTGTCTCTGTGTTGTTGTAGGAATTTTATATAACAGGTAATTTGCTATAGCAAATTTGATATTATAGGTAATTTCCCTAAAGTGTCCAGGGATCCTGGTCAAGTCCTGAGTTCTAGTGGAGAGGTAGTCCAGGCTTAGCCAAGTCCCCTGGAGGAGTGTGGATCTCCTCTTCTCCCAAACCTTGGTGACTCAAAGACACCTGGGCCTCCAGGCTGGTCCAGGGTCAGTGGCATGCCCAGAGGAGGGCAGTGTTGTGTTGTGGTTCAGAGAGGAGGCATCTCCCGAAAGCTTATGAGAGAGACAATGCAAGAAAGTTTGGAGGTGACATGTTTGGATTATGAGAGCCTTAACTTCACCAGTGCATTGATCCACTGGAATGGATTAACTGGGTGGTAGCTGAAGTGGGTACGGTGTAGCTGGAGGAGATGGGTCATTGGAGGACTTTGGGGGTTATGTTCTGTCCTGGTGAGCAGAGTACCCTCTTTCTGTGATTCCTGTTGATATGCCCGGAGCTGCCTTCCTCCACCATGTGACAGGAAGACACCACAGCATCTGCCAGCTGTCTTCCAGGATAGGCCTAGGCACCTGGGCCCCAGGAGCTATGGGAACCAAGCAAAAAAGTGGGGTCGCCTGCCTCCTCGGCCCAGGGGGGCACCTGCAAACTCCAAGCTTCCCAATGCCACCTCCGATCCTGCCAGGGAATAGCTTGTTCCCAAGGGATGGAGAAAACGCTGAACCTGAGCTAAGGCCACTGCCGTCCACCTTGGGCTCCTCCCTGGACCAGAGGGCAAAGAAAAGATTAATGTCCTGGAAGCAGAAACAAAAACCCTGGTTCTGATGACCACATGGACTTCCTGTTGATGGGACACACGAGGGCGAGGAGGAGAGTGCCTGACGGTGACAATGTGGTGACAGTGCACGTGTGACCGTGGCACTAAGGCCTGACACAGGCAGGGCAATTAAGGACCAGCCTTTGGGGAGAAGTCTCTGTCCCTCACTAGGTGAGCAGCCAGGCAGGCAGAAGCACCAGGGTGGGCAGGGGGATCTGCACCAGCGGTAGAATGGGAAGGGGCGACCAGTAGGTAAGGCCCTGGGAGCAGGGCCACAGGGGGACACTGGTTTGTCCCACCTACATCTAGAGTCCTTGTAAAAAGTGTAGTACCGCCCCCCTGAGTGGTCCTGTGCAGGCTGGGCTGCCGAGGGCACAAGCCAGGCCAGCTGCAGCCTCTGACCCCTCTGGCACCAGCTCCGCCCCCCCCCCCATTTTCCTCTCCTGTTGCAGCAACAAGATCTGCCCAGCCTTTGAGGGGCGCCGCCCAGAGAGCCTGGCCCCAGTCAGACTGCGTGGCCCTCAGTGCTGCCCTGGGCTGCTGAGGACCCTCTCTGCCCTCCTCACACGCTGAGAAGAGCAGGGAGGGGGACTCAGGCAGTGGGTCGGGGCGTATTCCGTGAGGCCCTGGTGGCCCTGGGGGGACGCTCTGTGTTGGCGTCCTTCAGGTTCCTGTGCCAGCTGTCCCTGCTGCTCCTAACTGGAGGCCTGAATCCCCAGCCTGCCCAGGCCCACGGTTGGTGGGACGGGCTGAGAGCCTCTCCTCCTCCAGGGCTCCTTGGGCAGAAGGCAAGGAGCCCTGGGAGGAGCACAAACTCTCATCAGGCTCTGCAGGTTCTATCTGAGGGCTCAAAGGCTATAAAACATGCACGTTTCTCGTAGTTGGCATCTCCTTGACCTCCAGGGAGCTCAGCAGTCCCAGGTGGCGAGGGCAGAGCGAGGAGGAGGAGAAGCCAGGCTTGGAGGTGGCCGGAGGCGATGGGGAAGCTGGAGTGGGGCGCTGCACAGCTCCACTCCGCAGAAGCCTGTCTGGGCTGTGTGGTGCTCACTGTCACAGCAGTCTTGGGAGGGAGGAAGGACCCACGGTGACCCTTGACACCCCAACTCCCAGAGCTTTTGGGACAGCCAGCATGACTCAGGTGCTCAGGTTGACGTTGGGCTTGCTGTCAATCACCTTGAAATGATGCTGACAATCTCATCTTAGGCTTGGCGGTTTTCATCGAAGGTTTTCCATCTTGTTTATTCACACTCGTTTCTGTGGTTCAGCCCTGCCCGTCCACTCATGTCCATCTCGCCTGCTGTCGGGGTGACCTGAAATGGGCTTCTGGTTTCTGCCCTGTTTGTTTCAGATCTCAGTGGAGATAAAGTGAAAGCTTTAATTTCCTTCCTCTTTGGACTGAAGGTCAGATGCATCTTGCTTCTTTTGCAGAGGGGCGGTCCCTCGGCATTAGCCGGGTCAGGCTCTGGCTGCTTGGTCGTGGCCTGGGTGCGAGGCAGAGAATGCTCTGGGGGACTCCGGGCTGGAGTGGGCCGCTAGCTGGCAGTGCCTGGCCACCCATTCTGGCCGGCTTCGCCCCCTGCGCCTCTTCTCACCTCCGGGTCTGTCTGCAATTCCTTTGGTGTGTCGCCCCCCCCACGTCCTCCCCATCCCCTCTGGAGGGTGGATCCAGTCTCACTATGGGGAAGGGGTACCTTTTTTGCCCTTGGCTCTCTCCCTGGGGGCCCATTTGTACCCATCCCACCTGCCACACACTGTCCCCAAGGCAAACCTCCCCATCTGAAGGGAGGGATTAAAAACTCCAAAATGCTGTGGAGGAGAAGGAGACTCAGATCACCAAGAGATGAGGATCATAGATGAGAGATCATCACAGTTATGGTGGCGGCTTTGCTAGAGCAGGAGCTGTCCAGTCCGCAGACGTAGAGGACCAGCGATTCCACGTGGGAGCTGCAGGACTGAGCAGCCAGGCCCAGGGGGGGTAGGGGGGGTGGGGATGACTGGGAAAAGCAGCTCGCTGATGCCTGAGATCTCATGAAAATTGAAACTCAAATGCGTGACATGACAAGGTAAAACTGAAATAGGCCACCGAATGAAGAGGGCGCAGCACATGTGTCCCCAAGAAGTGGATCCAGAACATAGGAAGAATCACAGCAGTCCAATAAAAAGTACACAGAAAATAAATAAAATAAATAGGTGAAAACAAGAACAGGCAAAATGATGACCAGGAAAGACAATGGGGCACTCACCTTGCTAGAGGTCAGGAAAACCAGAAGCCCTTCGTTAGCAGGCACAAAGACATCTGGTGGGGCCAGCCAGGCCCAGCAGCGGCGCCGTCACACCACAGCACCTCGGGGAGGCAAACACAAAGGCTCTGGAAGTGACACTGTCTGTAATGGCAAAGGAAAAGAAGCCTAAAGTCAAGAAAGTAGGTAAGGAAATTTCAATAATCACACAGTGGAACGCGCTACATAGCAGTGAAAATGAGTCATCACAAATCAGCATCACAAGATTGAAAGAGACAAGAAGCAGCAAGCCTGCCCCCGTGATGGCACTTCTGTGCAGAGGCACAGCAATGCCCCCTGAGGCTCAGGCATCCTGGGGTGGAGGTTGTGAAGGGATAGTGATTAGCTCCACACTCTGTCTCCATGGGCTCTTTCCTGGAGTGGGAGATGGCCAGAAGGGTGATACACAGGCTGTCTCACAGCCCGTGGGCTCCTGCCCGCTGGCCCCTGGACCTGGGAGTGACCTGCGGTTGTGCACAGTAGTAGCTGTGACTGCACAGGGCCCCTCCGTCACAGTGCAGAGGTTGGGCAATGAGGTGTGCGGGGGTCGGTGGCAGTCGTTCTTCCACGTTGTGCATGCCAATCCTTGCACCACCTATTTTCAACCCAAAGTGTAGGATTACCAACCCGTAAACATATTTCCACTTTGGAATGAAACAGGCTTAAATTTGAGAGTTGTAACTCTGACGGCAGGACAAGACAGGAAGAGGAGAGTTTGCAGACAGAAATGTTGGTGAGGTGCAAAAAGCCGTGAGTAGTGAGGACACAGGCGTGCGGCAGTATCTGGGCAGCTGGATCAGAGAGGAAGGGGTGGAGGTGAAACCAGCTGGGTCTGGGGACCAGCTGCAGGGGCTGGGCTGCCAACACAGACCGGCCAACACAGGGCAGCCTGTGAAGCAAGGTCATCGGTCAAGGAGAGGCAAGCCAGCTCAGGTGTGGACAGGATGACTGAGTTGTGATGCTCAGGTGTCCGCCCAGGTATGTGGAGCCTGGATCCAAGCACCCGTCAGTGCTCAGCACCAGAGCGCACTGTGCCAGCCACTCACACCCTGGGGGCCTTCCAACAGAGAAGGGAGAAGACAGAAAGCTCAGAGAGGGCCTCCTGGGGGTGGGCAGGGTGCCAGCAGGAGGGGCTCGAGGGGAGAAAGGTGAGAGAGTACATTTCAGAGGGTTGCTGGCTGAGGGACCCAATTAGGTTGGCACAGTTACCTGGGAAACAGGGGAGGACCCTGGGAGGGAGGCAGCACTCAGTAAGTCCTGAGGTCCCACAAAGGATGGCATACCCACACAGTGTGCTTCACGGTGGCCTCAGAGAGGGGGTTTGCGCAGGTGTTCTAAGGAGAGTTGAGACATTCAGGAGAAGCTCTCCACTACACTGAGGGCTCCACCAAGTCCTGATCCCAGAGGCAAGAAATGACCACAGGGAGCAAGACTCTGAGCTTAGTGGGTGGGAAGGAGGCTGCCGTCGGCTGGGAGGCAGAGAGAAGGACAGGAAAAGAGAGGATGGTGGGGACGCTCTCTCCGCTGACCACCTGGCTCCAGGTTAACATCACAGACACTGGGCTGGTGGTGGCTAGGGTTGTGTTGAAGAGGAATGGAGTAGGATGCTGTCCTCTTCCAATCTGTATTCACTCCGTCCCCACCCCCCAGAGGGCCGCGCAGTGATCAGAGGCCAGCATAGACGGAGCTGCAATCTGGTTCGCTTGTGACTCATTGGTAGGTTTTCATTTTCATCACAGCTCAGTCTGTGATCTCCTGTCTGAGATCAGATGGATAATCAGGAACACCCTCCGCCTGTAAGGCTCCAGGGCCATTGGCTATACCTACTGTGTCAGTATTCTGCTACTGCAATCAGAGGCCTGACAAGACCAATCAGAGGAGGAAACGTTTATTTGGGGCTCATGGTTTCAGAGGTCTTAGTTCACAGAGTGCTGGCTCCATTCCTGGAGGCCTGAGGCGAGGCAGAGTGTCATGGCAGAAGAGTGTGGCAGAGGAAAGCACATGGGGACTTGGCACCAGGAAGCAGAGAGAGACTGAGCTTGGCTTACCAAGGACAAAATACAAGCCCCAAAGGCACAGCCCCAGTGACCCACCTCCTCCAGCCACCTCCCACCTGCCTACAGTTACCACCCAGTTCATCCTGGGTAAGGTTCTCATAGCCAATCATTTCACCTCTGAACTTTCTTGCATTGTCTCACACTTGAGCTTTGGGAGGACACCTAATAATGAAACCATACATTCTGCCTCTGTGCCCCCAAACTCCTTCTCATCTCTCAGTGCAAAATACACTTAGTCCATGTCCAAGAGTCCCCACAGTCTCAACAGTTCCAAGACTGCCCAGAGATCCAAGTCCAAAGTCTCCACTGAGGTGAACTCTCAGCGAGAGCCCTGTAAGAATGATTTTAAAAAAGCAAGTTATATATATCCAATATATAAAGGTACAGAGTAAACATTTCCATTCCACAGTGAGAAATGGGGTCTCAGAAGGAAGAGATGAGACCAAGACAAGACTGAAATCCAGTTGGGAAAACAAGCACTGTGGTTCCACATCCAGCATCTGGGCACCAGGCATCCTGATGTGGGAGACTCCCAAGGGCTTGTGTATCTGCCCCAGGGCCTTGATGCTGCAGCCCACGTGGCTTCTCTGTTGGCTTGTCTGGCAGACAATGGTAGGCATCCAGGGTTCTGGCACTTCTGGATCTCAGGGGTCTCCCCTACAGCTTCAGCTTCCTCCTCGACTCCCATGCTCTGCCCTCTCAGGGACTCTGACCTTGGGGCACCCTGCCTGGCTCCTTAGGCCTTCCTCTGAAATCTCAGTGGAAGCCTCCAGACCCCCTCGCTCCAGCTTCCTGCAATCCTGCGGAACCAGCGCTGCATGGGTGGTGAAAGGCAAGTGATACCACACTCCAGCAACCACGAGATCTTTATTGCTGCCGTGTCTGATTAACAGGGAAGGAAGAGGAGAGAGAGAGAGAGAGAGAGAGAGAGAGAGAGAGAAGGGAGAAGAAGGGGGGAGAGCAAAGAGAGAGAGAAAGGGAGGGAGGGAGGAGAGAGAGAGAGAAAGAGACCCCTGCACAAGAGAGTTTTTGTGTTTTTTTTTTAAAGAGAGAGTGGGAGAGAGAGAATTTTTTAATATTTATTTTTTAGTTCTCGGCGGACACAACATCTTTGTTTGTACGTGAGTCTGAGGATCGAACCCGGGCCGCACGCATGCCAGGCGAGCGCGCTACCGCTTGAGCCATATCCCCAGCCCAGAAGAGAGTTTTTATAGCCCAAATCTAATGGGGTCTCTGGATCTGCAAGCTGCCTTGTTGGCGTACAGTGATTGGGTCATACAGTAGTTGCTAAGGGTGTCATCTTCTGCCCTCAGGCAGACTGGGCAGGGGCCTGATGTGGGTTTGCACCTGACAGGTGGGGGTTAAGTGTTCAGCCTTGAGTAGGGTTGAGTGTTCAGATTTGAGGCAAACAAGTGATTAGGAGCCAGACGGGTGGAGTGTTCAGCCCACCCTGCAGCTAACATTTGTTCAGCCTGCTCTTCAACTAACAGGTGACACCAAAGTCTGCCACCATCTCGAGCAGTAGCCAAGCCTCGAGGACCATGGCTGCAGGAGCCTCTGAGTGCTGGACATCTGAGCCTGGTGAAATAGCTTCCTAGGCCCCTCTGTGCCAGTGGTTGTACCCCACTGGTCTCTTCTCAAAAAAATCTTTCCTTTTACACCCTTGAGCCTGAGATGTGGTCTTGCCAATTCCGGAGATGCCCTCAAGCCGTATTTCCTACTCTCTCTGGTCAAAGTCTTTAGCAGCATCTCTGTAGTGGCTGTATTATCTTTAACAATCACAGCTTCCTTAGCCCTTGGTTTATTCACAGTTTTCTGGCCACACTGCAAGTTTTTCATATCTTTCTGCTTTGCTTTCTGCTCCTGATTATCAAAGTAAACTTGGCTAAAAGCTGCCAGCAATATCCATGCCACCACCTGAATGCTTTGCTGCCTAAAATTTTCTTTTGCCAGATTAAGAAGTCCATCACCTTTAAATTCAGCCTCACAGGAAATCTCAGCACAAGGGCAGAACACAGACAAACCTCTTGGAACACAACATGAATCAACTGTAGTCAGTTTCCAGGAGAGTTGTCCCTCTCCTCTGAAACTGCAGTCGCGGCCACTTTATGCTTTGCTGCTCTGCCACTGTGACTTGTGTTTAAAACGGACACATTTCTTTCTCCTCCTCTCTCCTCCCTAATCTCTCCCCCTCCCTAATCTCAGGAAAACCGGATTACCTTTCTTCCCCATCCTAGGCAGAGTTATCTGTCCCTGAGCACTCACCCAAGTAATCCAGACCTTGGGGACAGCACCAGAAGCTCTCAGAAACTACCTCCCAAATTAACAAGTGAATTGCAACTCCAACAGAGAGCACTTGGAATGTAGATTTTGAGTCACCTCTTTAACAGCCCCCTGTTCCTGCTGATGGGCAGAATCACAGCCTCTGGGACAGGAGTCCCCTGTGTTTCTTTCTCCTTTGCTAGCAAAGCAATAAACCTCTTTTTTCTCTTTCTCAAAACCATGTTCTTGTTATTGGATTGGCAACAGGGACAAGGACCGAACTTTCAGTAACAAAACCACATGATCCCAATCTTTACTGGGCACAGTCCTGTTGGCAATCTAGTCTTCTAACTCCCACCAGAATCGCCCATTCCGTTAACATCAGCTTACAACACTCTAAAGCCTTTCCGGTTTGCACTGCTAAAATTTCCAAAATCCTGCCATAAATTCCAAAAACTCCAAAAGCTTCTAAACCATACGGTCAGTTTTGAAAGGAAAGTGAGAAAGCGAGAGACGGGCGAGCGAGAATTGAAGGATGGAGACCAGGCAGAGAGCCACATGGAATTTTAAAGGCCATCCCTCTGTAGAGAGGAGAGAGGCCCGAGTGGTTCCGGTGTCAGCTTTTGTGGAGTAGGGAGCTGTAGCTGAGGCACCATGGGATAGGCTGAGGTACTTTCGTCAGAGCTAGGCGGGTGGGAATAGCAGGGGATGGGCTTAGGTCCGTGGCACCCTGGGGCTTTCCAGAGTCAAGGGTTGAGGGGTTGTGTCCTTCTGGGACTGGCTTAGGGCTATGGTACCATGGGGTAGGTCACTAATGGGGGTGGGGAGTTGGGGTAAGAGGAAGTACAGGAAAGTGAAGCTCATTTTGTAAGATGGTGGTCAACATCTAAGCTGGCTGCTCAGATGTTAAGTCAAGACCCTATACGTTTAGTCACAGCCATGAACCTACTTTTCAGTACCAATTTCTAGTTTAGTTGGCGTTTTCATGGCTGGGCCCAAAAGACCTGACAAGAACAATTGGAGGAGAAAAGGTTATTTGGAGCTCTTGGTTTCCGAGGTCTCAGTCCACAGACGGCTGGCTGAGCTGCTCTGGGCCTGAGGTGAGGCAGAGCGCCCTGGGGAGGCTGTGGTGGAGGGGAGAGGCTCAGCACATGGCCCCAGGAGTCAGAGAGAGCTCGGCTCAACAAGGACAAGAACTGCAAACCTCCAAGTCTCTCCTCCAGCCACACACGACCTGCCTACAGCTACCACCCGGTTAACCTCTATCTGAGGACTAACACACTGATTGGGTTGAGGCTCTCATGACCCAACCTCTAAACTTTCTTGCATTGTCTCCCACATGAGTTTTGGGGGAACACCTCATATCTAAAACCTAACACCCCCTCTCCAGTGGCTTCCTGGGAGAAACCATGCTCCGTGTTCATGGTGGCGCCACAGAGGTTGACAAGGTGTCAGCTGTGTGGGGGCCTCAGAGCGCAGCCCCTTCACTTTCAGTAACGTGGTCTTTTCCTGGAATCACATGGCTTGCCTCTGTGTTTCTGTGAGTGGCAGTTAACTGTCAGCATCTACTAGAAATTGTACAGGAGAAAATCAGCCCGCTTTCTTGAGCATCAGAGAACCCCTGTGCCTCCCCCGTGCTGGCTGTAGAACCTTCTGCTTCCTATGATTCTACTGGATCGAAGTGCAGGTGAGGGGTGCGTGGAAGGAGAGTGGCCCACGGCGCAGCCTCACCATCCCACCTGGGCAGGGCAGGTAATTGGCCAGAGGAAAGACTTAGGCCACATGAGGCCTCTCACCTTCAGAGAGAATTTGTATAGATGACAGTTTCCTGACTCCAGATGTGAGAATGTGTCTGTTTCATTTACTCAGAAAAATTATCCGACTTCCGTGCCCACACCAGATAAAAACAGCTTCCTAAGAACAGACCAATCTTTGGGAGCTGGAGGTTGGCAGGCCTGGAAAACTGCTCTGGGGGACCTTCCAAGGCATGCTCAAGGGCACCACTGTTCTTGCTTACTTTCATGGAAATACACACATAAATCATATTTTCAAAATGTCACTCAAGTTCATACTGCAAAACACCCGAATGTTTTATGGAAACAGAAACTCTGTTGAGGGCCACAGCCAAGTTGGGATGACGCATGGCATTTTTGCCAGAAGTAGTGGTTGAGAGGTGACGCCAGCGAGCCATTAAGATGATGACTTTTGAGTTCTCGCGGAGTTCCCGTTGAGTTCCGGTTGAGCTCTCGCGGGGATTCCTGAAGAGTTCCCGTTGGTTGGGGAAATGCCGGAGCAGGGATTTCCAGTTGGTGGTTCCTGGAGGAGCCCTGGCGTTCGGGAGAGTTCCTGGGGAGCGTGTGTGGAGTGTGCTGGTGGAGTTCAGAAATAAAGTTTGTTCCTCTTAAGTGGCTCGTGATTTGTGCCCAGCCAGACTGCGGCAAAACTCAGAAGATTTATTGCGTGTAATTAAACAACACAAATCTACATTTTATCTCATTAATATGGAGGTTGGCTGAAGTTCAGAAATTTCTAGACAGTAGTGCCAGAAAGGATGTGTTTTATCTTTATTAGCCTCTTTATTTTAGAGCAATTTGGGTGTGTACAACCGTGCAGGTGACACAGAGCGTGGCTGCAGAGCCTGTGCCCATTTCCCCTCATTAGTGTCTCATATTAGATGGCACATTTGTGACAACATAGGAGCTGATTTCAATGCATCCGTATCAGCTGAAGCCCTCAGTCTCTGGCTGATGCCTCAGGTCCTCTGCAGGAGCTCATCCAGGACCCTGCCCTGCATTTAGCCACCACGTCTCCCTGGCTTCTCCCTGGCTTCTCCCTGACTTGAAGGAGGGCTGGCCAGATATTTTGTAGACAGTCCCTTGATTGGGATTGTCTGGTGATTTTGTTTTGATTAGACTTTTACTGCAGGGTTTGGAAAGAAGACCCAACACACAAAGCACTGTTTTTGACATCGCATCAAATTTGCGTGCTAGTCCCTGCAGGTTTGCAGCTTCATCACCTGGTGATTGTGGAGTTACTCTTCCCCTCGTTAGAAGGGAATGTTGGTCGTTTCTTCCTGTGGACGTGGTCTTCAGGGTCCTGGGACTCACACGGTGGGCAGTTCTGCTTATGACCAGTTTCAGTCAGCTTTCTCCTCACTGTGAACAAAGACCTGAAAAGAACAATTTCGGGATGGAAAGTTTACTTGGCTCACAGTTTCTGAGGTTCAGTCCATAGACAGCCAGGTCCTGGCTGTGGGCCTGAGGTCAGGCAGAGCACCATGGCAGCGGGCGTTGCAAAGGACAGCAGCTGGGGACATGGCACCAGGAAGCAGAGAGACTGAGTGTGGCTCACAGGGATGATATATCCAGGAACCTATCCCCAAGCCACACCCCACCTGCCTACAGCTACCATCCAGTTAATCCCATCAGGGAATCAATGCACTGATTGGTTTAGACTCTCATAACCCATCATCTCACCTCTAAACTTTCTTGCATTATTTCATACATGAGATTTTGGGGGACACCTCCCACCTAAACCACAACTTGACATGACATAGTGTCCCACCACCTGGAAGCCCAAAGCAATGAATCAGGACACCAGTGCTGAACTGCTGATGCAGGAGGATGAGCCCTGGGTAAAGCAGGAGCTGCCCTGTCTCCACTGCGTCTAGCTGTGGCCGTAGTGGAGACAGCCACTTCTGCCCAGTCCTTGGTGAGGTGCATAAAGGAAACACACAGGAAGGATACCTGAGGGCTCCAACGAGCTGTTCAGGCTGTGGGCATAAAGCCAATGCCCAGCCCATGACGACCAGCAGGGGGCAGCAGACGGAAGGCCTCAGGAGAACTGCACTGCTGCCGGTTCCCAGGAATCCGAGCAAGAATGTCTCCTAACACTTTGGGTCTCAGCATCCTTGTGGATAAAACTGGACAACCCCCCTCTGTCTGCCTCAAATGATGTGAGAATCAAATGTTAACATGGTAAAACATTTTACTAAGAAGAGATAAATATCATTTGAAATTGCACATTATTTGAAATTTCACAATGAAGTTTTGCAGTGCCCCCAAATGAATTAAGATGGCACATTTGGAGCTGGAGGTTGGCAGGCCTGGAAAACTGCTCTGGGGGATCTTCCAAGGCATGCTCAAGGGCACCACGTGCAAGAGGCAAGCCATGTGATTCCAGGAAAACACCACATTACCTTCTAGGTCTCAAGTTGTTTTTGTGTGTTGTTTTTATGTTGTTAATGATATGAAATTTTATTCAGAATTTTGAAATTATATCTATTCCTTCTTTAGCATTTTTTCAGGATTAAACCCATTATTTTAAATAGTTTAAGCAAGTGAGGACTGTATTTCTGCAGATGTTTAAGTCCTCTTTGTGTGAAGTGGTTGAACTGCACACTGTCCCCAACCCTGCTTCAGCATTCTTCATACTGCTCAGCTTTCTGCTGGTCGGGTGGGAGGCTGTGGCGGGGAGTCTGCCTCCTCTCAGCTGGGCACGGGTGGCTCGGTGGTACAGAGAGGGTCAGGTGCTCATCAGCAGCCCCCAGTGACCTCACTCAGAGGATACCCAGGCCCTGGGGTCTGCTCAGGAGGGCGCTGTGCTCACCTCCTGCCCACACTCCTGACACAGGACATCTGTCTGGTGTATCTGAGCAACTCTGCCACTGGATAATAAGATGACAAGCCAATGGAACCTGGCCGAGGGTTTGGATGGATCCTGCATCAAGGAGGATGCATAAATGGCAGGCAAGCAAACAAAAAGGTACTCAGAGAAAGATTGTTACCCAAGAAAGAAAAGCACACCTGCGGGAATGGCCAAATGCAAAAGGCTAGGAGTTGGAGAGGCTGTGGAGTGGCTTGTCACCCATCACTGGTGGAAATGCACAACAGTTTCATGTCTTCTTGGAACCAAACATGCCTTCCACATGACTAGCCACTCTCCTAGGAATTTACCTAAGAGAAACAGAGCACCCATCCCCACAGGGACTCAGCACAGGTGTTCACAGCAGCTTCATCTGTAGTCAGGGCTGGTGCCTGGCTAGGGCCAGAGGGTCACTGCACTTAGGAAGGTCTGAGGGTGAGGGCATACTTGAGTGGGCACTCAGGTGCCTCGTGGGCTCACCCTCTTCTGGGACCTATCTACAATTGCCGAAGCCTGAATACAGCCTGTGTTCATCAGCATGTGGGTGGATATGCAAATCATGGGGTGCACACACCTCTTCTGCAGCAACACGGAATGAGATATCGATTCACACAACAACACGGATGAGTCTGAAAATAATTTTTCAGGGTGAAAGAAATCAGACAAACAAGATATATAGTGTATCCTCCCACTTGTATAAAATGCTAGATGAAATCTAATCTGTGCTGACTGAAAGAAGATGAGTGGTCTCCTGGACTGCAGAGCAGGGTGCAGGAGGGAGGAGGACAGCAGAAGGGGAGAATATCTGTGGGTGGCAGGAGACGTGCAGACCTTGGCGGGCGACGGTCTCACGTCTGTATACCCATGCTGACACCTGAACTGCCCTCGGTATGTGCGGATGAATGTAGGTCAATGACAGCTCATGGAAGCTGCTAAAAATAAAATAAGATTGAAAACAATTTAAAGAAGAAACCCTTCATGGATTCTAACTGGAAAAATGAGACATGGTAGAGACCATTGAAAAAACCAAATGTGGGCTAGATATTAATAATATTAGGAGTTTATTGGTATGTTTTAAAGTAATAGTGTTGTAAAAGTGAAACAAAATTCCAGTGTTAGGAAATTCATACTGAAGGAGCAAGATTGAAAGGCGAGTGACTCACCCGAGACAGAAATTCAACCAAGATATTTTATTGGGGGGTGGGCACTGCCCGAAGGGGAAGAAAGGAGAGGGAGAGAGCAGAAAAGGAGAGGGAGCCTGCAAGCCTCAGCTCAAGAAGGGTTGCTCAGGTGACATGGCAGGTGCTGATTGGCAGGGTGACTAGGAACGGCAAGGGGACATGTCTCCTGGGGATTGGTCGAGAAAACTTTTGACTTTGGCGCCCTTGGTCTTGGTGCCCTTCCGAAAGGAAGGGGAGGGGTAGAGGATTACGTGAGGTGATGTTATTCTCACGAGATGGAAACTTAACTTCAGCGGGGCCAAACCTGATGGGGGAAATAAAACCAAAAGGCAAGGTCTCACACACACCCAACAAGGATGATATGATGTCTGGGATTTATTTTAAATAGTTCAACAAAATAATCCATAGAACAATGAGTAGATAAAGCAAGTATGGCAAAAATATCAAGAACTGTTGGATCTAGGGGTCCATTCTATAGTTTTTCTAACTTTTTTTGTATGCTTGATAGTTTTATAAATAGAAATCTAAAAAATTGATCAAGTATATTTGAAAAGAATCAGATTAAAAAAGAAAAATATTTGAATTATCAAATTTAATGGATATATTTAACTAGATACTACAGAAGACAAAATTAATGAACACTTCTATAGAAACTTACCATAATGTAGAGAGAGAAAGAGAGAAATAAGAGTTAGGAGTATGGAGACTAAGGCGAAGGCCTATCCTATATGGGCCAATTCCAGAAGAAAGAGGGAGGAAGGTGCCAAGAGAGATGTGCAGAAACTATTTCTAAGAGGGATTCCTGAGAATGAATTCTGAGAACTGCCAAGGAATCCCTGAGAGCAGGAAGGATTTAAGCCCCCAGTCAGGCACACCAGCAATCTGCTGGTCACCAAGGGCGGGAGGGAGGAGGGAGGAGGTCTCCAAGGGAACAGACCTGATTGCTGACAACCATCTGCAGCAGGAGCCAAGTACAAGGATGTCATCAGTGGGTTGAAAGAAAAAGTCTGTAAACTTGAATACTAACACCAGAAAAATACTTTAAGCCAAGTGAAGACATATTCAGGTAAACAAAAAAAATTACAGTTCTGCCACCAGATAGCCTCTCCAAGAGAACTCCTCAGAAATGTTTAGGGCGTGGCAGGAAATGATCCCAGGCAGAGTCAGGTCAATAGGAGTGGAGAACAAGCACCCCAGCAAACCAGGAGTCCAACCGAAATCAATGAGGCTATGTAAAGCACCCCCTTCTGCAGTTCAGAGCCACAGGGTTAAAACAGGACAGCAAGAGCCCAGCAAAACCCAGGAAGGGTAAAAGAGATCAATTAACACCAGACTCTCCAGAGCATGAAGAAGCTTCTCCGTGAAGCCTGTAAGGTGCCCTTCAAACTAGTGAAGGGGGAAAAGCAAAATGACAAAACAAAGTCCAATCTTGGGCTGGGGATGTGGCTCAAGTGGTAGCGCGCTCGCCTGGTGTGCGTGCGGCCCGGGTTCGATCCTCAGCACCACATACAAAGATGTTGTGTCCGCCAAATACTAAAAAATAAATATTAAAAAATTCTCTCTCTCTACCTCTATCTCTCGCACTCTCTCTTTAAAAAAAAAAAAAAAACAAAGTCCAATCAAAAGAAGACAAGAATGTAAGGGAGAATAAATTTCTAATGTGGGACAAACAGAAATCATGAAATAATGTAATAGCTGTGATATTTTCACACTGTGCTTTTAAAATCAGAAGAGAAGTATAATAAAACTCTGCATTATGTCATAATGAAAAAAAGTTGATGGATATAACCCATAGGCCCATAAAAATAAATAAATTATGATATAGTCAACAACGAAAATAAGCAAACCATGGCCACATGCTTCAGCATCAATGAATCTCATACACACAACACTGAGCAAAAAAGCACAATACAAAAGAAATCATATGAACTTTAATGAAAGTTCAAATTCAGGAGCAATGATGCATTGATTTAAGAATATCTGAATCAACTCTAAGCCACAGAGGAAAGGCCAGGCAGGAGAGCAGCACTCCAGAGGAGCAGCATGTGGGAAGGACTCCTGGAGACATGGAGGGTGGTCTGGGGAGAAGCATTTATGTGGCATACAGGACGTGGCCTAACACAATAGCATCTCTCCTGGTGGTGGTGCCAGGAAGGGCATGTTTTGAGCTGTTTTGCATTCATTAGGAATTCACTTTTAAAACAAAAAAATAGCAATTAAGAAATGAAAGACAAAGCTGCTGCGCATGGTAGTACATACCTGTAATTCCAGAAACTCAGGAGGCTGAGGCAAGATCGTGAATTCAAAGCCAACCTCACAACTTAGTGAGACCCCTGTCTCAAAATAAAAAATAAAAGGGCTGGGGAGGTGGCTCAGTGGTTAAGTGCCCCTGGGTTCAATCCCCAGCACAAAAATAAAAAAAGACAGAAAAGGCAGCCCTCCAATGAACCTCACGCCCTCCACTAAAGAGGGTCTAGAAAATCACTGAGGTTCAGGTGAGGGCAGGAGGAGGGGCCCAGGAGCCAGGCTTCTGGGAGACTGGTCAGGAAGGAGTTAGGTGGTAGACACCACCTAAGGTGTCTACCTTACCTGTCAGGAGAGCACTCAGGAAGTATCCCAGGCAGGGGGCTGGGGATGTGGCTCAAGCGGTAGCGCACTCGCCTGGCATGCGTCCGGCCCAGGTTGGATCCTCAGCACCACATACAAACAAAGATGTTGTGTCCGCCAAAAACTGAAAAATAAATATTAAAAAAAATTCTCTCTCTCTTATAAAAAAAGATATTTAAAAAAGTATCCCAGGCAGGGGTGACATGGGGCCTGGCTGTTGTTCAGGGTTCCGGAAGGATCTACCTGAAGAGAATTTGGAATAGTGATCCATTTTATGCTTTGAATATAGTAGCCCTTGCTCTGCCACTGCAACTTATTTTTAAAATGGACATGTTTCTGTATTTTCCTCTTTTCCGCTCCTCCCTAATCTCAGGGATTGCCTTTTTGCCCATCCTAGGCAGAGTTACCTGTCCTTGAGCACACACCCACCACAGAAACAAAGTAGTCCAGACTTGGGGACAGCACCAGAAACTCTCAAAAATGTAATCTCCCAAATTAACAAGTGAAATTACAGCTCCAACAGAGAGCATGTGGAATGTAGCCTTTGAGTCAACCCCTTTAAAAGCCTGTTCCTGCTGATGAGCAGAATCACAGCCTCTGGGACAGGAGTCCCTGTGTTTCTCCTTTGCCAGCAAAGCAATAAACCCTTTTTCCTTCCTTATTAGATTGGCATTGGGGACAAGGACCAGCTGTCAGAAACAGATTTATGGAAGGGTCTGCTCACCAGGCTTTGGGCAGGGAGGTGACAGCAGTCATGCATTAAAGATGAGGTACTCCCTCCGTGGGCCCGGAAGGACAGGCAGAGAAGGAAAGCGGAAGTCAGAACTGGGGGCTTTCGGAGACCAGGGGCATCTGGCTCCGCGTTGATGAAACGTTTCTGAGCTGGTTCTGCTGTCTTCAACCAGCACCTGAGAAAAGTTGGGAGGGTGCTCTAGGTAAAGAGGGCGGGCCCTCTGCTCGGGAGCAAGTGGGTGCAGCCATGGGGACCAGGTGAGAGGACACAGGGGAGACCTTGCTGATCACCGGGTGCGACCCCCATCAGGCACCCCCTCCTGCGGGTCGTTCCCACAGTCTCTGGAGAGGTGGGCTCTCGGCCCCGTGGGGAGGCTCCGGCTGGGGTCTTGGGTTGTGGGGGGCTCTCCCGCAAAGGGGGATGCAGGGGTGGGAGGAATCTCCCGTGGGAGGGGGCCAAGGTTGGGGGCCTTCCCCTCCTGGAGTGGGCTCGGGCTGTGGAGCCTCGCTCCAGGGCTGGCGGGGGTCTCTCCCTCCCGAGGTGGACCCGGCTGCAGGGCTCTCCCTGGGCTGGGGTGGGCTGGGCCAGGGATCCTCTCCCTGAGAGGGGGTTGGGGCGGGGGCGGGCTCTACTCTGGGGGTGGTGGGCGCTGGCGGGGGTCCTGGAGCCGGTGCTGGGAATCAATGGAGGCCAAGCCGCCGTAAGAGTGCCAGGGAATCGCTAAACCTCCGTGCAGGGTTTTATTGGGGGATGTCTATGAATCACGGAGATTAAACCGTAGGCACTTAATCTCAGAGGTCTTAACACCTAGACTCAGGTTCCAATATGAATTAAACCTTTCCTCCTTTCAGGTTCATTATCAAGAGCTTGAGAAATTTTAAGAAATCACCAAATACCTCCAAGGTATCAAGACAGTAATAAATGGCAGTACTCATAAGGATCGTGACTAATTGCCAATGTAAAATAAGTGATGTCTAGGAGGCTGTTTCAATGAAGAAAGTATTTTTCTTTAAGGGAAACATCAATGAAAATTATATTCATAGCAAAAATGAGCCTCCTGACGCTTTGCAGTGTTGGGCATCAATTCCAGGGCCTGGAACATGCAAGGGAAGCACTCTCCATTGAGCCACACCCCAACCCCAAATAAGCCCCTTCTACAAGATTCATTTAGAAAACTGTGAGTATAATTATTTATCACTTTTATACATAACAACCCTGTAGAAAGTTACTTTCTTTTTACTGAAATAAAATGCCAATTAAAATTGTCATTTGAATTGTTGGATACAAACCCGAAGTGCTAATTTTAAAATATTTTTTAAAACTCTTAAACGTATTTTAAATAATTTAACCTTTTCTTTGAGATTTTAAAAATATTATAAATTGAGGGAACAAAGATTTTAAATGCTTATTTTATTATTTGCCTTTACTGTACCAAGTGAATATTACTGAATATTAATTACTGAATGTGCAATATGGCTCTTGAATCTCATATTCTAAAAATGACATAAATTACAGATGCAGATTGGCCAAAATTGTCACATACCAGAACACAGTGGGGCTTTCTGAAGTGTCCTCCACCCCTCAGCTGTTGATGTGAGTTGTACATAGGACATGCGGATGAACTGGATCCTTATAAATGCAATTATGTGCAGCTATGCAGTATCATCACCAACCTTCAGCCCTGTTTCACTTTCAACATGAATTTTTAAATGAAAATGGAGAATACATTGTTAGCAGCAGCTTAGGTGCAGTCAGGGGCTTGGAAGTTAATGCAACATGAAACATAGATGTCAAAGGACAGAGGGTGACATGGAAAGTACTACCACAAAAATGGGGAAACGTGGAAAAGCGGATCCTCGGAGATAAGTGGCCTGCTGGGTACTGAGGAGTAGGGACAGGATGAGGACCCAGCCAAGAGGGCACCTGCAGGACACAGGAAACTTCTGGGCAGCAGTGAGCCGTTTCACAGGCACACACTGTGATATGCTGTCACTGCATGCAGCTAAATTCCCACAGGGCTCCCTCTATGACCCTGAATCTCTTGGTTTGACACTTGGTGGATTTTTTTAAGGTAAAACAGCTTAGTGCTTATTAATTAAATATGGATGTTTTATGCTTTTCCACTTTAAGTTCAGTAAGAGAAGGAATACAGACCCTTATACATTTGCACTTTTGTGCATATCAACTGCCGTTGAAATAAACCTGGACACGGCGGGCATGAGCCCCTCGTGTAGCCCCTCATCTACCACCCCTATACACACTGCTGGCCTAAGAGGACTCCTGGGCACTGCTGTCTACCGCCAGTCATGGGACATGGTGCTCATCCATACTCAAGAGTCAAGATCAGCTGAAAAATGTGTTTACACTTTTTAAAAATTACTATGTGATTTGAATTACTTTTTAGCCACTCAAAACCTATCATAGTACGTATTACAATAAGATACGGAGCTGCAATGAGGAGGTAGCTTCCAAGAGCTGCAAAGGAGAAGGACCTGTCCCCCCCCCAGAACAACTTATATTAGGGAATTCAGTCCAAGTCCTTGCTTCTGTCCAGAAGCCTCCAGGGAGCAAGGAGGCAGGGAAAGGGCCGAGGCAGTGGAAAAATGCAAGAAGCCTCAGTATTTCTTACCCCACTGTGATCCACGTGCTGATTAGAGCTCCGAATGCTCCTGCAGGACCCCAAGGCAATTTCGAGGTACACTTATCTGTACACTCCAGGGTTTATAGGCTACTGATTTGATTTTAAAGTTTGGGCAAGACCTAAGAAACCTTCTAGAAGACTCCTTCACTAGAACCCTTAGGACTAGCTGCTCTCAACTCTGATGCAAAGCTCTGTGCTCATGATAAAAGGCTGAACTTTTACTGCCCACACTCCTCGAGGGCTCATTGTGCCACATGACACTGCTGCCGGGACCTCTCCCATTTTTGGAATTGCAGGACACAGCACCAAGAAGTTGTTTAGTATGTTTCTTTGAAAGCAGAGCAGAAAGAGAGTGGGAGAGCTGGGTGGGATGGAGGGTAGTCTTCTTACCACTGGGTGCTCTTCTCAGGAGAGAAAGGCACCAGAGAGTAACACTCCAGCTCTCTTCTGCAGTGTGGCAGGCCCAGGGCTGTCTAGGCAGACTTTGCTCTTATCCATAAACAAAGCATCATTACCTTTTTATAACAGACACTGTGGTAAGGTAGGCCAGGAAGACCGAGAGCAGACTCCTGGCTGCCACATGTGGTAGTTGACTTCAGTGAGTTGAAGGTCCTTCCTGCAGGCTTTCCCCAGCAGCCACACTGCTCAGCACAGCCACAGGCACAGTGACATGCAGCACTGTCGGGCGTCTTCAGGAGCATGCCTCTGGCCCACAGGTGCCTGCTGGTTTCTCCCACCTGGCCTGCTGGTGGCTCACACCCAGGCTCAGTCGATCTCTGGTTAGCTGGCCAGCCAGTGCTACTTCACCCCCTGACTGACAGATGGCTGCTCCAGGTAAAACAAGGATCTCATCCAGACTGTGGGCCTGCTGTGGGACTCCAGGAAGAGGAGTGGGAAACAGACCCATGCCCCTTCCACCCAAGGCAGGTTCTCTAGCAAACCTGGTGGCACCTGCTTGCAGCACCATGGAAAGGGTTTGGAAAGCCAGACCAAACCCATTTAAGCAGGGTTATTTGCTACCAGGCTTTTCAAGCCTTCGACATACTAATAGATTTCTTTCCCCAAACAATTTCAGGATTTTATTTTGCCTGAACCCATCTTGTTCTCTTAACCAATCACTCCACAGAGCTCTTCAGTCACCTCCCTCAACATTGGGACCTGCTCATCTGTGGGGGCCGGCTACCTTACGCACTGTGGGATGTTTAACAGCATCTCTGGTCTCCCTCCACTTGCCAGCAGCACCTCCCTCCAGGCTGTGACCACCTGAAGTGTCTCTGGATGTGTGTCCCCTGAGAGGCAAAGGCCTTCTGAGTTAAGAACCACTGACTACATTCGAGAAGAGCTGATCATGCCTCCCCGCTGTCTCAGCTGGCCAGTTCCCCAGGTTTGATGCCTCAGATTTTTGAACCCTGCCTTCCTTCTCTTTTGGCTCCTTATGTAAACACACACTTTAAAATTTCAACTTAATTTTCGGACAGGTGCTGGTATCTATCGTTGAGTAACACAACAGGCTGACTACCCAAACCTCAAGTTAGTTGCTGCAGGTGGCCTCGGGAAGGTGCCACAGCTAGCTTCCCTGGAGGAGCGGGCCACCTCTGCCGGCCTTTCAGGAGTGTCAGCTCCCTCTGGGTAGGTCTTTGCTAGTTTATCTCTGACACCCACTCCTACCCTCACTGCAGTGTGGTGCCACATGTCCTTTCTTGCTCACCCCCCTGTTCACATGTCCTTGCGTAAAATGACAGTAAGGAGAGGCTAGGTCCAGGGCCTCCGCTCACTGCATCAAACACTGTAGTCAGGGCTGGGTTTTGTCTGATGAAAAACTAAAAGGAAAAAAATGAAAGGAAAATCCCACCACTTCAGAGGAGCTGTGGTAGAGGGAGGAGGTGCCGCTGGCCGCTGGGGCGAGGGATGGGGCGGTAAGAAGCAGTGCTGAGGCGCGGATGCCTGCTGGGGAGTGCAGAAGTAAAAGTGGGCCATCTCGGCAGGAGGACCCAGATCAACGTGGCTGAGGCTTTCAAAGCTTGTAGCCTTGGCTCCTCAGGCAAACCTATTCCTTAAGCATTCAATTTAACACCAGGTATATTGGTACATGTCTGTAATCTCAGCAACTCAGGAGGTGGAGGCAGGAGGATGGCAAGTTCAAGGTCAACCTCAGCAATTTATTGAGACCCTGTCTAAAAATAAAAAAATAAACAAGGACTCAGGATATTGCTTGGAGTAAAGCACCCTGGGTTCAGGCCCCAAAACCACCTACCCCCAATTCAATTTGGCTTTCAGACAGATCCTTGAAGGCTATAGAATGCAAACTTAGTTATCTATAGGATACAAAGCTCAGTGCTGGATCTCAGGCATTTTCCATACTTTGTTTCTATGGAAAATTGTTAAAATGAATTCCTCTCACCTCTGGAGGAGAGAGAAGTTGTCATGAATGTTCTAGCTACTAAAGCAGAGCTTGAGGTTGGGTACTGAAAACATGTTAGGTTGAAATAGTAAACAATCTAAGATCTTTCAGGAACTTAGACCAGCAGGCACAGGGATCCCACTCTGGCCTGAAAGGAGCAGGGCTAGCAGAGCAGCTAGGCCCTGGTGGAAGCGGAGATGGCTATGTTCAGAATGAGCAGGCTGGACAGTTGCGCCCTCGGCTGTCCACTGGCTGCAGGTGGGTTTGGCTGTGGTCTCACGAGTGCCCTTCCCTAGCTGCCATGCATTCTGTGCATCACTGTGGAGAAAATCAGTGACCCCAGGGTCCTGTCTGCTGTGGAGAGCAGGGACTCCTTCCAGTGCTGACCAGCCTCCTCCTGTAGTCAGCCTCCAGGTGACTGAGAAACGCCAGTCTCTGTGACCAGGAGGAGGTGGGCTTTGCAGAGTAATTTACCATGGCAGGCAGACCCTGAGCAGTCTTGGGGGTGCTGAATTTTGAAAACCTAAAAACATTTTTTTTTCCTTAAAGCCCAGTACATTCCATTAATTTGACATCCTCAAAAAGTTACCAGAACAGAATTTCACTGAGGCGTTTGGCCTGGACCTAGGAAGGAGGATCAGCTTATCTCTGCAGCTCCCAGCGTGTTGGCAGGTGGGCTCCTACCAGTCTCTGCAGGGCCTTTATTTTCAAAACCATTATGCTTTAATCAGCCTTCTGCCCTGCCCTGGCTTATCCACCCTCAAGTTCAGCCCAGGCCCTTAGGACTGCCCAGGCCCTGGCCCTCAGCTCACTTGCTTTCCTCTGGATGGCAGCATTTGTATGCCACGTCAACCTTTCCACAAAAACTCCTCAAGTTTCTTAGATCAGATGGTTTCCATTAAAATCACAGAATAGTCCATGGAACGCGTTAAATTAACCTCAACCAGACAGCCCTGCTCAGCCCCCACCGAGCGCAGTTTAAGGAGAGGACGACTGGTACTTCAGTGTCTTTTCAGTGGCAGTTTGTTAAGATGATTGAGTTACAGTGGTGAGGTGCCTGCCTAGCATGCATGGGGCCTGGAGTTCAACCCCAGTACTACACAGGAATGATATAATGGCTGAGTTCTGAGTTAAGAGGGAGAGACAGCACTTATTTTCCACCTTTGTTCACTGCGGGCTTCCCGTTAGAGCTGAGCACTGACCCCAAGGATACTCACTAGTGATGACCATGATTTTGATTTTCTCTGGCCAAGCTCCACTCAGGCGCCTCTGAGCACATTTTCTCTTGGCACTGGAGCTTGAACCCAGGGGTGATTACACTGAGCTATATCCCCCATCCTTTTTGAGACAGGGTCTTGCTAAGTTGCTGAGGCTGGCCTTGATCTTATGATTTTCTTGCCTCAACCTCCCAAGTCACTGGGACTACGAGCATGTACCACCACACTCGGCTCTGCGCACTTTTTCAACCAAGGCTTAATTGCCGCAGTCTGGCTGGACACAAAGAACCGAGTTGCCACAAAGCCTTGTAGATTCAAACAGCAACCTTTATTCCCGAACTCTCACCGGCACTCTACACACACTTCCCGGGAACACACTGCCTCCACCGGGCTCCGCATGCCAATTCTCTCAGAACCCAGCGAGAACTCAACGAACTCAACAGGAACTCCAAAGTAGCAGGCGCCTGAGGCAGCAGGATCCGCCCTAATCCCAGAGCAGGGTCACCTTTCAACCATTCCCTCTGGCAAAAATGCCAGGCATCATACTGACTAAACTGTGGCTCTCAACACTTAATGTTTGGACTTCATATTGTTTCTGCTGATTCAGTTTATCCAGGATCCAGCCCCCTGCCCCATATCTGATTATCCTTATATTGAGCAGGTTCCTCATCCTGCATGTCTACCGGCTCCCCACTTGAGGTCTGATTACCTAGCCTGCCCCCAACAATTATCATTAGGTTGGTTTAGCCAAAGCCCCACTAGTTTGACATTCCTGTTAGTCCATCCACTGATCCCCACCTTGCTTCCTGACTAGAAACCCACTTTCCTTGTATTTGGTGTTGAGCCCAATTTCTCTGTTTTGCTGCAAAATCCCAAGGAAGTAGTCCCTACATCTTGAAAAAAAGCCATGCCCTGCTCCCAATAAAACTTTCTGTCTTTTAACAAGTTTCATTAATTTTCTTTAACAGCAAAAATAAGTCTGAGAAAGGAAAAATGAAAATGCTGGTTTTTGTAGCTATCTTGAATTTCACGAAGATTACCATATTAAGTCCTTTGGAGCCCAAATGTACTTTCATTTTTCTCATACTGACATTGACCCTGTAAGGCAAGTATTATTCTACTTTTTGGACAAACAGGGTTAGTGTGCTTAGATAACATACTCAAACTCAGAACCTTCTATGTGGCATTTTTTATCTTAATCCTGTTTCAATGAGTCTCCACTGTGTAGTGCAAATTTTCACTGGTGTCCCAGAAAATTATATTTCCATGAGATTAATTACATTTAAGTTTCTAGAAAAAAAATCTCTAGTGATGTTAGAAACTCTTTCATCTAGATCATTATTCTGTATTTTAGAAAAGACTTTTAGTATTGACAGCAAACTCAGCCAACCGTATTTTAAGATAATTCGTTATTATTCCTTGGAGACTAGTGATTTTTTTTAATATTCATTTTTTTAGTTGTAGTTGGGCACAATATCTTTATTTTATTTACTTATTTTTATGTGGTGCTGAGGATCGAACCCAGGGCCTTGCGCGTGCTAGGTGAGCACTCTGCAGCTGAACCACAACCCCAGCCCGAGATTAGTGATTTTTAACTTGACAGTTTTTGTCACCTGATAAACATCAAAAGGAAGCCTCACTCTCATGTCTGTCCATCACCAGTCACCTTACCCCACACCAGAGGGACTGGAGAAGCTGCTGGCTTCCTCCCAGAGCCCAGCAATGACAGTAGCACCCATGAGTTACCTGCAAGCTCAGTGACACCACTGCTGTTTGTTGTGACCTTGATCTAGCCCTGCAGCCCTCACACCAGCCTCCAGCTCTCCAACTGTGCCACTAACCCATGAGGTCCATCCACTGCCAGGGTTGCAATTCAGTAGCCTTTAGCATGTGTGGAAAGAAACACCAATCAAGAAAAGCAGACTATTTTTCACATGCTGTAGAAGGGAGTCAGCCTCCACTGACACTTCCATTTTGGCAGACGGAAAGGCAGGCAGAGCAGCAGCTAGGAGAAGCTTCCCAGTGGAGAAAGGCCCTCTCCATTTTCCTGGCTGATGAGCCAGTTTCTTGCTTGCCACAGGGAGTCGTCCCATTTAGTGAGCTCTCCTCCACTCGGAGGTGCTTGCTTCTCTCTGTGGGGTCCATTGCCTCTGCCCAGGCTCTTCAGCCCCATCTCCAGCCATACTTTCTTGTTCTCCCACCTGCTTCTCAAGATGGACCTGAAATCAGGCTTTGGGCTTCTGTCTAGGGGACAAGTCAGGCACTTGAACAGGTGACAATGCTGTGACATGACAAATGAAATGGAATACCGAGTGGTCACTGACTCTCCATGCTCCACACTGCAGGGAAGGGCCATCCATACACTGTATGGAAACTGTCAGACAAGAACACGACAAAACATTTCTGGGGGCCCTTCCTGTGCAGAGCCAGACATTCCAGGACTTACCAAATTTCAAGACATCTGCTTCTTTTGTGACAGCCCCTTTAAAATTAGAAGCCCCAGCCTCCCCTATTTCCTGATAATTGTTTTCTGCAACCGAGTTTCCTCATACTGAGGCTGGAAACGGAACTGGCCCCAGAGCCTGGGCAGGCCCGAAGGAGGGTTGAAAAACTGGAATTGTGAAATCTCTGGCAGCAGGGTCTGGCTGCATATGCACATTTGTTTCCCGGATTTTGTTCCTATACACTGCACCATTATCATAGGATGGGCAGAGGTAGAGTAGCTGCCTTCCTGGTTTTGGCCTAACTGGGATAAAATCCACTTCCCTTTTTGTGCTGCTTTCTCTTATTTCTGATGTGGGCGGGTGACCAAATCTAGTTCATGGGAGCTCCAGCAGGGCCTCTGGCCTGGGGTGCCAGTAAAGTACTATTCTTTCTTTTAATGAGGATATTTATGTCTCCGTTCATAGAAATCAAAAGGTATAAAATTGACGGCAGTGCCAATAATTCTCATCTATAGATCTGAAAATGAATTTTGTTAACAGGAGATCAAATTGATGTCTGCCCTCTAGGAAAGAAGACTTCAAACATTGTACTTTATTTTTATTATTTTTAAAAATTATAGTAAACCCAACATAACACAAAATTCACCATTCTGACATTTTGAAGTCATTCACACTGCTGGACAGCTATCACCATGCCCATCTCCAAAGCTCTTGTCTGGTATGAAGGACTGTAAGGGCACCGGGGCGAAGGCCCGATGTGCCACTGGTACGGAGCACTGGAAGGGCAACAGTACAGAGTGATCTTATCCCAGGATGAGCAAGTTGGTAAAATAATCATGATGCCCCCATGTTTGGAAGCTAAAAAATGTACTTCTGAAGAGCCCATGAGTCAGAGAAAAAAATGGCAAAACAAAGTGACATTCTGGATATGGCTGGTTCTGTGGTATCAATGTGTCCCCAAAGGTCACGCACTGGAGAAGAGTCTGGCCCTGGTGCTCTGGCTCGCTCTCCCTTGCCCTCAGCCTCTGGCCCTGAATGATGCAGCACAAAGGCTCCATGGATGCCAGTACTGGTCTGTCAGCTTTCCCAAACTCCAGGACCACGAGTAATGTAAGTTTCTGTTCACTGTAAGTCACCCAGTCTCAGGTATTCTGTTACAGTAGTAGAAAAAGGACAAAGATAGATGGTAATAAAAAGTAGAGAGGAAGGAATGGAAGGAGGAAGAGAAGAGAGGAAGAGAAGAGAGGGACGGAGAAAAAAAGAACAAAAATTAAAGAAATAAAAAAATGTTTTCAACAAAGACTAAAACGGGTTATTCCAAAAGACTGATAAAATTGAGCCTCCTCCAAGACCTTTCAAGAAGAGACAAAAAGGTTGCATTAATCTGGGTTCTCCCAAGAGACGAAACCAATAGGACATCTATACATATAGGTACATACACACACGAGAGGGGATTTATGTGGGAACCGGCTCATGCCATTATAGTGCAGACCCTGGGGTGCTCACTGATTACCTGGCTTGGTCCAAGTCTGAAGGCCTCCAGACCAGGGGAGCCAATGGTCCTGGGAACTGGGGAAGGGCTGCTGGTGCCAGGCCTGGAGTCCCAGGACCAGGAAGCCGGGATATCTGATGTGTGGGGCAAGAGACCTGCATGCCCAGCTCACTGGGCAAAGTACCGATTTGCCTTCTGTTTCTTTCTCTCCTGGGCCTTGGGTGACTGGATAGTGCCCACCTAAACTGAGGGTGGTCTCCCCATGAGTCCATGAAGACTCAGATGCTGACCACCTCTGCAGCACCCTCACAACACATCCCAAAGCATGCTTTTCCAGGTTTCTGGTGTTTCTAATCCAGTCAAGTCGACACCTGAAATCAGCTCTCACAAAGGCAAACACAAGGTCAGGATGGAAGGGGACGTTTGTACTTATCCCACGGGTCAAATGCGCTGAGCAAGGGCAGTGTCCGGAGTGCCACACTACTGCCCTTGAACACTCAGATGAAATGACACATCTGTAAAAGTGCTGACACTAACATGTTAAAAAAAACCCAAAACTGTCCATTAAATATTGTGAAATTGAATCTGTAATTAAAAATGTGCCCATGAAAAACCTCCCGTATCATATGACTTCAGAAGTGACTAAAAAAATAAGGAAGTACAATTCCAATCTTTGAGAACTCTTAGAGTAAAAGGTAATGGTACATTTTTTAGTTTGTTTTATGATGCTAGCATCATCCAGACAGCAGAACAAAGACACCAAGAAAAAAGAAAGTGAAAGCCAGTTTCATTTGTGATTACAACTGTACAAACTTTCAACAAAATTCTAGCAAACAAAATATAGTCATATATCAGGATACTACATTATAACTGAATTGGGTTTACTTCAGGCACACAAAGAACACATCTGGGAACTCCTGCAGGGGGCAGTACATGTGGCTTGTGCACACAGGCAGAAGCCCTGTGCGGCGGGAGGCCACACTGACTGAAGCTAAGCAGGTGCCTGGCTGCAAGTCTGATCGGGCAGAGAGAAGACACACTAGAGACAGACAGGATGTGGGTGAAGTGACTGAGGGCTGCAGTAAAGAAGGGTAAGCAAGAATGATTCCCAGACATTATCCAATGATCAAAAGGAATGAGTTATGAATCAATGCATAGATGATTTTCCAAATAACTGTGCTTAATGGAAGGGGTGACTGCCCCTCTCACCCAAAACAGAGCATGCATACAATTTCGCATATACTAAACTAGGGAGTTTTAACTCATCTAGAATCATGAGCAACTGCTTGGGGGGTAGGAGGAAGGGTGGCAGAGGCAGGAGGGCCTTTCAGGGTGACAAATGTATTCTCTTCACATGGTGATGGTTAACCCTGTGCAGGTTAGGACTTGTCAAACCATACACTTGGAGTTTATGCAGTTTATTGAATGCTAGCTATACTGCAATAAACCAGCCGGGCAAGGGATCTCTCCTGGGTCTTGGGAGGTGGGATGGCAGCGTGTTAGTGGTACTCACATCCCCTTTCATAGGAGAACTTGAAGAACAAGGATGTGGCGGGCTAAATACACCTGCTTTATTCTGGTTCTGTTTGATGCAACATGCAATTGGGAATACTGAGAATGCCGTTAGAAATACATCTGATGTTTAGGAAAAAGGTCTTGGGTCACAACACAGAGAAACCCTTCCAACATTCTTCTACCAAGGGTTGCCACAAAGAAACAATCCTACAAACCTGCAAAAGGGGTGTGCCTGAGGATGGTGCACATTCTTCCAAAGCAATTTCACCAAAGTAACTTCAGTTAGGACTGGATGCCAAAGGCAGAGACCTTAATTTAATCTGGGTTTCCTTGCATGCTCTCATTGGCTCACATAACTGAAAAGTACACAGAGAGGATTGGGATCCACCTGGTTCAGGGCTCCAGTGGTGACAGACCCACATCTGAGCTGTGCGTTCTCTGGTTGCCTTCATTTCCAGGCCACTAATGCCTGTGGCTCCAGAATGACATTCTCATGCTGCAGAGGCTTAAGGAGCAAAGTGAAGAGCTCTCCCACCCACACACATCTTCCTTTTCCCTCTGTGACTCGAGTGTCCTCTGGTGGTAGGTTAGGATATGATAGTGGCAACCACAGTAGGTAATGGGCCTACAAGTGGAGAAGGGAAAAGGCTCAGAGGAAACACTCAGTTGCCACTGGCAACAGTTATAAGGAGGAAATGGATGATGGGTGCAGCTCAGGGGTCATTTTTTTTTTTTTTTTTTAAAGAGAGAGAGAGGGAGAGAGAATTTTAATATTTATTTTTTAGTTATTGGCAGACACAACATCTTTGTTTGTAGGTGGTGCTGAGGATCGAACCCGGGCTGCATGCATGCCAGGTGAGCGTGCTACCGCTTGAGCTACATCCCCAGCCCCTCAGGGGTCAGTTTTTTCTGGACATTGGTCCAGTCAAATAAACCATGTGGGAGGTTCTTGCAATACTGCCCTTTTTTTTGGTACTGGGGAATTGAATCCAGGGGTGCTAACCCACTGAGCCACATCTCCAGCCGTTTTTGTTTTGAGATAGGACTTTGCTAAGTTGTGTGGGACCTTGTTAAGCTGCTGAGGCTGGCCCTGAACTTGCAATCCTCCTGCCTCAGGCTCACTCTTTGCTGGGATTACAGGCGTGGCTACTGTGGCCAGCAACACTATCTTTAAATGAGATGGTACCTGTGTTCTCACTGGAGAGCTGCCTATTCTGTCATGCTGAGCCTCTGCTTTTCCTTCACTCTGCTCTGACAGATCCAGGGTTCAGAATCTGCTTGCCTCTTCATTCCTTGCCATTTCTAATTGCATCAAAGCAGGAATCTTAGCCTGGTGCAGTAGCACATGCCTATAATCCCCACGGCTGCGTTATATGTGTTTGAATTTAAATCATATTTTGTTCTGTGAATTTGAAGCAATTTACAAAAGTATATGCCTATCAGGGTGAATAAATAGCTGAGGAAACTATATTGAAAGGAAAAAACAGAAAAACCAAAGGCAGAGGAAGTAGCAGAATGCATCCAACAAATCCTCTAGTTACAAAAGGTGAATTTAAATTGGATTTCAAGCTCCTTAGTTGAAGAAGAGAGGAGAGCATAATTAGTTGCAAGATTCCGTTACCCAGAAAATCAGACAATTCTGTGGTTTGGATAATGTGTTTTCTTCCTAATGAGTGTTAAAAGCAGTGTCTTCAAATTTCTGTCAAGTTACCATTGTGTGTAGTTACTGAAGTTACTTTGGTAAAATTGCTTTGCAAGAATTTGCATTTTCTTCAGCCATACCCCTTTTGCAGGTTTGTAGGATTATTTCTTCATGGCAACCCTTGGTTGCCACATATAAAGCAAATTAACTTAATTTATATGTCCAAGTTTTTTTTTTTTAGAGAGAGAGAATTTTTAATATTTATTTTTTAGTTTTCGGTGGACACAACATCTTTGTTTGTATGTGGTGCTGAGGATCGAACCCGGGCTGCACGAATGCCAGGCGAGCGCACTACCGCTTGAGCCACATCCCCAGCCCCTATGTCCAAGTTTTTATGATTTGCCTCTAACCTTTATTCTCAGCTTTACATGCTACTTGAGCCTTAACATGCATATGGAAATAATACTCAGATTTTGCCCAAACTTAAGATCCCCCCCCCTTTTTTTTTTTGCAGGGGGGCGGGTACCAGGGATTGAACTCAGGGGCACTTATCACTGAGCCACATCCCCACCCCTATTTTGTATTTTATTTAGAGACAGGGTCTCACTAGTTGCTGAGTACCACACTTTTGCTGAGGCTGGCTTTGATCTCTCGATCCTCCTGCGTCAGCTTCCCAGCCGTTGGGATTACAGGTGTGTGCCACTGTACCCGGCTAAGATTCCTGCTTTGATGCAATTAGAAATAGCAAGGAATGAAGAGGCAAGCAGATTCTGAACCCTGGATTTGTCTTTAGAAAATTAGTTAACCTCTTTCAACTTCAATTTCTTCATCTGTAAAAGGACATCTTGCAGAACTGCTATAAGGATTAGAGATGTTTTACATAAAAGCACACAGCACTACTCAAAAACAGACGTTGATAAAACAATCATCATTTGCCATTCACTGGCTGGCAGATCTTGGAAATAACCTCTGGTTTCTTGCTGTTTTTTTTTTTTAAGTATGAGAAACTTATCTAATTGAGGTTTTTCAGGAATTGTATGACTATAAGGAAACATATATGGACACACATAAAGCAGCTGACATATAGCTTCCCTTCTTGACTGGTCTTCACCTGAAAAGATCTTTCCTAACCAACTCTGTTAAAATGCAAACCTTTTTCTAAGATATAGTTAAAACAGCATCCTTCCTATTTTTCTAGTGGTAATTAGTCCTGCTTTCTCAAAATTCTCTACTGGACTTTTAAAAATCTCGTTACAACTTATTATTGGTTTTGTCTTTTTTGCCCTTCCAAGTTCAAGTTTCTGGCCAGTGGATTGTTCTTACTTCTGACGCCCCTGTAACACCTTGGTATGCTCAGAGTAGTCATTGTCTATTGCTTTGAACTAACTTTGCTGAGCCTCTGACATCATGTTAGACTGCTTCTGACTTCCTTGAACAAATGGTTATTCTCTGGTCATTTATCATTTACTTTTTTTTTGAGGGGGGGTACTGGGTATTGAACTCAGGGGCACTGGACCACTAAGCTACATCCCCAGCCCTATTTTGTATTTTTCAAATTCAGAGACAGGGGCTCACTGAATTGCTTAGCACCTCACTTTTGCAGAGCCTGGCTTTGAACTTGCTATCCTCCTGTATCAGCCTCCCAAGCCGCTGGGATTACAGGTGTAGGCCACAGTACCCAGCTTATCGTTTACTCTTAACCTGGCCTAATACTTTGTTGCCCTGCAGGCACATCACTTAGTGGAATGACTGGGCCACACCAAAAAATGCAAGATGAACACATCTGAAACTCTTTAAGTTTTAACATATTAACATTTAATGTATCAAGGAAACATCACTGACTTCTGGCTATGTCCTCCGAGGTCCAAGGTCCACCATCTGGATGCATTTAAGTTCCAAGGCTTTTGCCCTTGCAAGGATGGTTTGGCAATGACGCTGTCTGAGGCATCCAGAAATGCTGCAGGAAGATGAGGTGCTCAGCAGAGATGTTCCTGGAATCAAACCAATGTATGTAAACCCAAATGAATACAGGATAAAGGCCTGGAACATAAACCACCCTGGGTTCAACCTGTGGTGACTCCCTAGGGTTCCAATACCTTAGGGACAAGCTGCCAAAGGGCTGGGATGATGCCACTGGCGGGCTACACTTCGGAGCCTGATCAGGCCATGGGCCCTGATGCTTGAGAATGGGCTAAGCTGGGGCCCCCAATACCCACCGACAGGATGGTTCACCCCACGGACCCAATGCCAAGGATGGATAGGCCTCCCCACGGTCCCGGTGTTTCCGGAGTCACAGGCCGCTGTGGTCCTCGTGGCCGCTGAGGGTCCAGCTCCAAGGTCCCCCGTGCCCGCAGAGGAGACAGGCCTCGCTGGTTCCCTTGCCCGAGGAGGGACCGGCCTCCCAGGTCTACGTGCCCGCTGAGAGGACAGGCCTTCCTGGTCCCCGTGCCCACCGAGGGCCACCCTGAGGGCCCCGGGCCCGTGGACCCACAG
>NW_025999991.1:9212267-9232681 GCF_001458135.2 Marmota marmota marmota
GGCCGCGCGGCGGAGCGACCCGCGGGCCGCAGCCGAGCCCCAGGGCGCCGGGAGCGCAGGGCGTGCGCGCAGCGGGCGCTGGGACTGTCGCAGCCGCCCGAGCTCAGGGAGCGCCGGGCGTGCACGCCGCGGGCGCCGGGCTGACCCGGGCCCGCAGCCCTGTGCCCTGGAGCGCTGATCCTGCACTTAGTAGGTGCCGGGCTGGCCCGGGCCCGAGCTCCCAGAATTCTTGGCAGGCACATAGTAGGTGTCAGGAGTATTTCTGTTGCCTGGAACCTGAGCTCCGAGAGCTTAGTGCGCACAGTGGGTCTCAGGAACTGTTCCTCAGTTTATGCTTGTGATATAACTCGGATTCTGAAAACTGATGCAAATGTACCCTCGTCTCTGCTCTGCCATGGGGGTTTAATTTTCTCCTCACTGCAGCTTGATTAGAACAATTGGATTTTACTGGACAGGGACTCCACTTGTGGCATGGTGTTTTTGAGGTGCAAGGCTAATGGGTCTGGAGGCAAGGAGCTCTGCTTGAGTGCTGTGATTGTGATTTATTTCTATACTTGGGAAATACCTGCCAGTACTTAGTCCCAACCACTGTGGTACTGAAGCACCCCAGGACAGTTTGCACATTCAGAGAGGCTGTTAGTGTGTGGAAAAGACCTTGCATAAGCTGGAGGGAGGATGCATGCCTGGAATTTGTACAGGAGCGGTGGGTTGCACCAGGACTTCCATTGAGCTTCATATAGCCGGTTGCTTAGGCTAGTGACTCAGTGTCAGACTTTTCTTGAGTTAATACAGGCTCATGACAGAACTTGAATTAGGAGCAAAAGTTCAGGAACCCAGAATAAGGTCAGATCTGAAGATGCAAAGGAATAGTGTAAGCTGGGCATGGTGGCACATGCCTGTACTTCCAGTGACTTGGGAGGCTGAGACAGGAGGGTCACAAGTTCAAAGCCAGCCTCAGCAACTTAATGAGACCCTGTGTCCTCTGAAGCTTTTATGGAGAAAGGTGATTGTTTGGATCAGTGCGTGAGCTTAGAAACAAGACATGGAAAACCAGAAGTTATTATTGCTGCTGCACTTGACATAGTTAACAGGCATGTAATTTAGGGAGATATCCTGGACCTGGTATCCATGAATTTCATTGAAGTTCATATACATTGTCGCCTTTTTGGATTGTGGGGAGTGATGCTGGCAGATGTAACAGGTATGTGTTAGGTAGCTGGGTAGCTGGTCAGAATTTGTATCAATGATTGGTGGTTTCTCATTCCTTTTGCTGCTTTGCTTTGACATTATTTTGTTCATTTTTTTTTTTTTTTGGTTAATATGACTTATGCCAAGAATAAAGTGCAAGCTGGGCATGATGGTGCATGCCTATAACCCCAGAGACTCAGGGGGCCGAGGCAGGAGGATTGCAAGTTCAAGGCCAGTTTTAACAACTTAGACCCTGTCTCAAAATAAAAAACAAAAAGGGCTCTGGGTATGGCTCAGTGGTAAAGTGCCCCAGGTTCGAAGCCCTCACCCCTCAAAGCAAGAATAATTTAAGGTGCAGTGTCTCTGCTACGGGAAGGGCTTGGTGGAGAGACAGTGTGAACTCCCATTGACAAGAACCTGCACATCCCATCTCACCAGGTGGCAGCACTGTCCACTGGGTTTTCAGGCTCCAAAGCTAAGAGCAGTTGTTTCTCCTGTTCCCCACAGTACTTCCCACCCTAGCCTCGTAGCCTCTTTCTCAGAACTGTATTTCCAGTCTGCTCCATCCTTCCATCTCTAAGGTGGAGCTTCTTACCAATCTCTGCTGGTTGTCTCCTTCTTGAATCCATCACATGGCAGCCCGGATGATCTCTTCAGGTATACCTTGACAGCCACACCCTGTTTAAAGCTCTTGAGTGGGCTCCTTGTCCCCTTGATATAAACCCTGCACCCCCAATTGACCTTGGAGCCCCATACCCCTGTGGGATCATTAAGAAAGCACCAGGCTCAGCAGCATGCCGCTGGGCCATTGTCCAGGCCCGCTACTCTCCGGTGGGATCTAGAATTCCTTGTTCTAGCTGGAAGGCGAGATGTAGACATTGGCAGGTTTTGATTGGTTATGATTTAACATGCTGGGGTTTTGTTAAACTTGGGTAATGTGTGTAGTACCTGAATATACATCTACCTGCATTTAAAGTTTTCCTGAGAAATCAAAATTCACTAGTAGAAAAGCAGGTATTTCAAAGGAGGTCACTTTATCTCTTAGTGAGAGGGAAGAGAGCAGCACGAGGCAGGAAAAGAGAATTCACACAGGTAGAAATGCTGACAGGATGGGTGTCCACTGCCCACCTGGGTTGCGGCCTGTAGTTAGATCACAAGCTCCCCAGTACTGGGAGGACTGGTGTGTGAGTTTTCCAGTTGATTATCTTTGCTCTGGCTCATCATCACAGCGTTTTGGAAGACACTGGCGTTTTGGAAGACAAGTGTTTGTGTACATGCTGGAGCTTCTGACGAGGGCCCTCTGGCACTGCTTTTTGTGAGTCTTTTAGGCTGAAAGACCTGTGTGGCCTGGGGTTGCACCTTGAGGTACTGCAACCAGCAGGTAAAATCAGATTCGTCTCTGTCTGTATACCTGGCATGGTGGAAACTGGGGTCTTGGGCTGTCAGCTCAAGAGGAGAGGGGACTGTGCTTGATCAGGAGGGAGCCTGGAATAGTAATTGAAAATCAGTCCTCCTTCTGCCACTGGTTGGTTGCAAGATTTTGACCAAGTGGTTCAGTCTTTCTGGGGACTTAGTTTCTGAGCTATACAAGAGCAGGGACCCTATGACTCACCCTATTTTGGGGGATTATTATTCTGTGTTGCATTTCATTTCCACATGAGTACCCACTTAGGAGCAGAGATGTTCAAAGACAAAACAGGTGACAAAGTTCAGGTGGTGCTTAGGCTGCAAACCTCTCAGCGTTTTGGCCTCTGAGGTTCTCATGGCAGCGGGTTTCACTTGGCTCCTGGAGAGAGTTAGCAGGAGAGGAAAGCAGGAAATGCTGTTCTAAGGGGGAATCCTGAGACAGAGGGCAGGAGCCCTGCTGCCTAAAATTAGGAGCTCTTAGAGGTATTGGTCTCGGGAGCTTCAGACACCCAATTCATTAGCTCTTCCCATCTCTAGATATTTATCAGGCGTTGGGCACGTGCTGCCTGCCAGGTCTGTGAAGGTCTGGAGAAACAGCGCTGAGGAGCAAGGACTAACAGTCAACTTTACCTGATGATGTCCTGCCCTGGGGGGTGGGAGGAGATGATGACAATGCGGGACACTGAGGCAGGGCTCAGCTTGTACAAAGCCCTGGGTTCAAATCCCAGCACTACAGAAGACAAGCAAAAGACTTTGGAAGCTGACCAGTCTGGGAGGAGGAGCAGAAATGGAAAAAGAGAAAGTAGAAAGGAATTAAGAAGAGAAGGAATGGTAGAGCTCACCTGAAGTGACAGCGATCTCCAGTAGCAATGGTAACCCGAGACTCCTGGGCTTTCTTGGTGATGGAGAACACTTGGGTGAGTGGGTGGCAGCACACCGCAGGGTCAGGCTGGTGTCCTGGAGGAAGGATGGACTGTGGGACAGGGTAGGAGCCAGTGTAGTGTGTAGTGTCAGCAGAGAGAGGAAGGGAGCCGTGCTTTAGAAAACATGTTCAAAACAAAGTCAACGTCGGCCAGTCTGGGGATTAGCTTGGCTGCTTAGAATTTGGAGCTGTTATTTCTCATTTTAACATTAAGAACATGTAAGGATCTGTGGATGACCGAGATCTTAACTGCACAGAGTTTTTCTTGAGTTAAATCCCTGCTGTGCTCTGAATGTAGCAGGTTTGGTTGGAACATGGCATCATATCCCAAAGAGGCCAGTGTGGTGCCTTTAGGTTGGGAACAAGAGGCAGGGATTCAGCCTGGTGGCCTGGCATGGGGAGAAGAAGGAGTTGAAGGTAGCTTGCTAGGCCCAGGACCGTAGGATGCTGCAGGAGGTGGCTGTGGCATTATGTGACTGAGGGTGGTCCTCGAGCAGCAAGTGAGCGTCTTGGAGATGGACACTTTCTAAGTTATTGGTGGGCTCAGGACCTGCTGCTTCAGGGAGCATCATCTCACGGTTCTTCCCGACTCCAAGATACACTGTTTAAGGTCGGTATTTTCATAGAGTTAAATTAACTTTAAAAGTAGACTTTAAATTACTTTTAAAAAGTCAAAGTTACTTAAATCTTTCTGATGACTGTGTAGTTTTTGTTTAGTCTTGATGGTGAATATAGAGCCCATATTAGCAGAAAGGCGAATAATGAAAGCCACCAATGGTCATGTTTTTGTTTGCCAAATGAGTGTGTGGGAACACTGTCCAGGAATTGACATACCAGTCCCCAGCAGCGAAATCTTCAGTGGTCCCTTCTGTCTCGTCACGGGGGCAGGAGCACAGACTGAACAGTGCTGCTCTGGAGGGACTCTCAGGTCGGACAGTGGCTCAGTGATTGTGTGTGTGTAAGGGGAGTGGCAGAGGTGCACATCTGGTGGCACGTTAGGACCCTCTGCCCCGAGGCTCCTATGGTAGCTGCTGTTTGAGAATGCAGCCTGCATAAGGGACGCACAGTTGACGTGCACAGTGGAGTGTGACTCGGCCATCGCGGAAAGCAGCCCTGGCATTTGCAGTTAGACGCGTGGCACTGGAGGACTCCGCTGAAGTGAAGTGAGCAGGTGCAGAGGACCGGCACCAAGTCGACCTGGGGTAGAGTAGTGACCACCAGGGACAGGGTGGGTGGGGGAGGTTGGAGGAGGGTGGTCCCCTACGGGGGATGCACACTGAGTGTGTGGGAACACAGTGGATCCCATCCTGGTTGTGATTAGAAGATGCAGTGGTCTTCAGGAGGGTGGGCCACAGTGAGATTGCCATTCATTTCTGCTGTCTTAGCTTATTGGTCCCTGAAAGGATCTGACAGCCTCCGTGGCTGCAGAGAACCCGGAACAAGGTCTCTAGGCACAACTTGTGTGCATGCCTTTCAGCAGGACACTGGGGTCTCCTGCAGCCCCCAGGCCCTCCTCTGGGTTAAGACCCCACATCACACTGTAAGAGACATTAATAGACCTCTTTGTGGACCACAGATTCTTTGGGGACGAAATTGGAATGGCCTTAAAGATAGGATGGAGGAAAGATGTTGCTAGGCCTAGAACACTGCCCAGGAAGGGTGGACTGAGCAGAAGGGAGTCAGGGCCACACAGACAGCAGATCTCAGCCCAGAGGAGGCCTGGGCTGAAAAGCCACCTGCAGAAGGACTGGCCACACTACTGAGGTGTGTCCCAGGCAGGCGGGTCCAGCGGGCTCTGGGCTTTAATTTATGTTCAGGTGCAAACTAAAGCATGCTTGCTTCTCTTCTTCTCCAGTCGTACTTTAATTTTAATCATTATTTTGTCTTTAAGCCAAATTAATGTTATATCATTACCGTTTGAAAGAAGAGACTTGCTGAAGACACCATTTATTATGTCTTGAACTTTGTTAAAAAAGGGAAATCTTACTTCTTAAGATACTTTTTTCTGGAAATGTCTTAGTTTTTAAGTGAAGCATTTTCAAATTTAATGGATTGTTCCATGTCTCTTAGGTTTCTTATCTGTCAGATGCAATTAAATCCCTGATCATCTTTGGTAATACATTAAGAAGTTTCATCACAGCTATGGAAATTATTTTATTCTATATCTGGAGATAGCTTTTTAATTTTGCATTTTAGAAATTTAGTTGAGGGTCCCTTTTATTGCTGTATCTAGCTTTTAGGTTAAAATGCTACTGAATTTTTAAAACAAATTTAAACACATTTGTACTTCCCGCTTCTTAGTATTCTTACCGTCACTACAGACTTCTCTGAAGGGAATAACATCCATTGATGCAGTCCCCCAAATCCTTTTATTTGGGCCTGTGGATTCATAAACAGTTTAGTACAGACAATTTCAGTTTGTTCTATCTGGACATAGTTTAGAATAAATAGAATCAAGTTTATGTAAAATCCTTCCTCAGTAGACTTTTTAATTTTTTTTTTTTTTTTTGTGGTACTTTCTGGGAATTGAAACTAGGACCTCCCATGTGCACGTGTTCTACCACTGAGCCACACTCCAGCCCTTTCTATTTTTATGCTGAGACCCTTAAGTTCCTGAGGCTGGCCTTGAACTTGTGAAGAGCTTGCTTTGTCCTTTCTCAGTTTTCCTAGCAGCTGGGATTACTGGGCATGTGACAATCTACCCAGCAGTGGACCTTTTTTTTTTTTTTAATGTATGAAATTTTGATCTTTTGAATCATTAGTATTTCTTTTCTTAAATTTGTTCTAATTAGTTATACATGACAGTAGAATGCACTTTGACACATCATACATAAATGGAGTACGATTTCTCATTCTTCTGGTGGTGCATGATGTAGAATCATACTGGTCGTGTAGTCATATATGTACAGAGGGTAATAATGTCTGATTCATTCTGCTATCCTTCCTACCCCTGTACCCGCCCCCCCATTCTCCTCTACCTAAAGTAACTCTATTTTTCCGTAGCCACCCACCATCATTGTAAATTAGCATCTGCATATCAGAGAAAACATTCGGCCTTTGGTTTTTTGGGATTGGCTTATTTCGCTTAGCATGATATTCTCCAGCTCCATCCATTTACCAGCAAATGCCATCATTTCATTCCACTTTAAAGCTGAGTAATATTCCATTGTGTATACACACCGCATTTTCTTTATCCATTCGTCTGCTGAAGGACCCCTAGGTTGGTTTTATAGTTTAGCTATTGTGAGTTGAGCTGCTGTAAACATTGATGTGGCTGTGTCCCTGTAGTGTGCTGATTTTAAGTCCTTTGGATATAAACCAAGGAGTGGGATAACTGGGTCGAATGGTGGTTCCATTCCCAGTTTTCTGAGGATTCTCCATACTGCTTTACATAGTGTTTTCACCTGGAACATTAATATTTCTAAAAGCTTGACTTTGCCCTTTACCCTAAAGATCTGCAGAAGAGTTAGTTGTTGTTGTCCCCCCACCTGCCCCTGCCCACCTCCGCTGCACACACCTCCTATCCTTGCTAACAGGCAGGTTTCTGTCCAGGGCAGGAGGCTTGGCATCAGGGGACTGTGAGGTTGTCCTCTCCCCATAGGAGTGTGCAGGGCTGTGAGAAAGGTGTCATGCTTGAACTGTCCCATCTCTGAAGGAGCAGAGCCACTCCTGAACCCAAGTTGTCTCAGATCCCAATTTTTGGAATCAAATTTGATGCAGAGTTGCATGGGATGTATTTAGTCCCTATGCAGTTCAGGTGCTTTATGTATTTATATCCTAATTTTAAGACTTGGAGTATATTTACTTATCTTAGAGAAGAGTAGTGGGGATTTGTGACATTCTTGACAAATCTTGTGATTACTCTTGGATATTCTTTGCTGTATTTATTCTTGCTGGAGGCTACCTTAAAGTTTATAGTTTTACCTGAGCGACTTCATAGGAGGCTTGGTGAGAGCAGGATTGGCTAAGCTGCCGCTTCCCTTAACTGCCTGGACGCTGGCCCTCTGAGAGGACAGAGCCTTTTCTTTTTGACTTAATCTTGCTTTGCAGCAGTTTTTAGAGATAGGTCAAATTGTAGAATTAGCATCTAAAGGCTTTATGCTTCTGCTGGAGTTTGGCTTTACTGAGTGATTGAAAAAACAGTGTGGATTATTGATGCCTCTCAAGGTGATTTAGAGGTGACTGCTTTATGGTCCCTAGGGATTAAAAGGAAATTAAGTGGGTCCGTGAAGTTTAAGAAGCTTCATTATGGCCTTTGTCCGCTTTTTCGTGCTGTGACTGAAAGACCTGCCAAGAACAATTTTAGAGGAGGAAAAGTTTATCTGGGGGCTTATGGTTTCAGAGGTCTCAATCTATAGCTAGTGGGCTCCATTCCTCGGGGCCCGAGGTGAGGCTGAACATCATGCAGAAGAGTGTGGTGGAGGAAAGCAGCTCACATGGTGACCAGAAAGGGGACACATAGAGACAGACAAAACAGACACACAGAGACACTCTACTCACCAGAAACAAAATATATACCCAAGGACACATCCCCACTGCCCACCTCCTTCAGCCACACTCTACCCACCTTCAGCTACCACTTAGGTGATCCCTGTTAGGGGATTCACTCGATGATTGGGTCAAGGCTCTTATAACCTAATCATTTCTCCTCTAAACCTTCATGCACTGTCTCACACATGAACTTTTGGAGACACCTCACATCCAAACCATAGCAGCCTTCGAGACCAGCATGCATGGTTTCAAGTCACAGGAAACTAGTTGCAGGTTTCTAGAAATCTTAGGATAATTCTCTTATCTTGTATGTCAGCTATCTCAAATTGCTCATTTCTAACTTTAAAACAAGTTCATTGTAAAAAATTTGTGCATCTTTTGTAAATCTCTGGTATAGGTTGGTCTTTAAATAATAATCAAGTAATTTAATTTTGTTTATGTAATGAGAATAACACCTGGTATTTATTGTCTGTATGTACACAATTGTGTAGATGGGATTTTACCACTGAACTCGGAGAACATTGATGATGACTGTCCAACTCCAAACTTCCACAAATGTGAGATCTGTCTGCTGTCCTTCCCAAGAGAGGCTCAGTTCCAGCGCCACATGAGGGATCATGAGCGGAATGACAAGGTATGTGGGCCTGAAGCTGGAGGGCTGGTGAGAATCGAAATGTAAAGGAAGACTTCTTAAAATCAGGTTCCTGAGTCATAGAACATTTATATTGTCTAAACATTTTGGCATCTTTTTAAGAGATTGTCATAGTGAATGAGTGTATCGAAGTTATTTATAAGTGAACAATTTATTTATTAAATATGACTTTTTTCTGTAGTTTCAATATCTAATGTGACTAAGTGCAGATTTGGTGTATTTTAAATATTTTTCTGCAGCAGGAAATTTTACCCTATGTGCTTTTGAAAGGCATTCTAGATGTTTGATTGATTGATTCATTGATTTTTGCAATATTGAGGATTGAAACTAGGGCCTTGAACATTGAGGTAAGCACTGAGCCATATCCCAGTGCTTTTTAAAAACTTGAGACAGGGTCTTTCCAAGTTGCCCAGGCTGGCCGTGCAACTGTGGTCCCCCTGCCTCAGACTGAGTAGCTGGGGTTACGGTGTGCATTGTCAGGCCTGGATTGCATCCCGATGTTTTTGAGTTCTAGCAGGAGCAACACCGCCTGGTGGGTTGATTGGTTGGTTGGTCGGTTTTGGTGGGTGGGGTTGAGTCAGGGCCTATGCATGGTAAGCATGCCCTCTGCCACTGAGCTACAACCCAGCCCCTGTACCATCCCCTTGTGGGTGTGCCAAGGATTCTGTGTAGTCATGGAAGGATTTGCCTGACGGTTGGGGTGGTAGTGGTGGTCACAGCTAAAAAGTGGTTGCTGATTCTTTCGTGGTAGGGCAGTGTAAGCTGGTGAACTGTGGGGACCAGGATCCTGGGTCGTCCTGGGCCGTGGGAGGGCTGCCTCAGGCTCTTCTGGCCGAGCTCGGTGTGGCGCAGAGGAAAGTTGGGTTCTGGCACCTCAGTCGGACTCTGTGGCCCCTGGGGGAACTGTGTCCCTGGGAAGAGCTCTGGCAGTCTGGGAAGGCAAGTGTGGCTTACTGTGCTAGAGGTGGCTCTGTTGGCAGCGTGAGTGCTCAGAAAGGAAGGGGAGGTGCTGCCTGCTGGGCTGGAGCTTCTCCTTATCTAGTGCTGAGACTGTGACTGGCACATCTGCAGGCACTTCACCCCCAGTGCTGTCTGTGTGGGCCATTGTTCTGCCATCCTTGCTGTCCTGCCAGTGGCTTTGCTGTGTCCCTCTGGATCTATTGACACAGGTCCCTGTGCAGCTGAGAAGTGTTTGGAAAAGGTCTGGATTGGTGCTGGCTGCTGTTTAGAAACACTAATTGAACAAGTATTTGTGGAAAGGTTGGGTTTCAGTGGCTTCTTTACTTTTTTCTCCAAATAGCCACATCGATGTGACCAGTGTCCGCAGACGTTCAACGTCGAGTTCAACCTGACTCTCCATAAGTGCACCCACAATGGGGACGACCCCACCTGCCCCGTGTGCAACAAGAAGTTCTCCCGGGTGGCCAGCCTCAAGGCACACCTCATGCTGCACGAAAAGGAAGAGGTACTGTCCTATCCTGAGCTCAGGGCCAAGTGCTCCTGCTGGTCAGCAGGGTTTTACCTGTGGACTGGGGTGTTTGTGTGTGTGTGTGTGTGTGTGTTGGGGATTGAACCCAGGGGCACTTTAACACTGAGCCCCATCCTCAGCTCTTTTATAATGTTTTGTTTTGAGACAGGGTCTTGCTAAGTTGCTTAGGGCCTCACTAATTTGCTGAGACTGGTCTTGAACTTGCTGTCCTCCTGCCTCAGCCTCCTGAGTTGCTGGGATTACAGGCTTGTAACACTGCATCTGGCTACATATGAACCAGGTTTTTTTAAAAAAATGTATTTATTTTTTCTAATTTGTTATATATGACAGCAGAATGCATTTCAATTAATAAGTAAGCCAATCCCCAAATGCCATATGTTTTCTTTGATATGCTGATCATTTCAATTCATAGTACACATATAGAGCACAATTTTTCATGTCTCTGGTTATACACAAAGTAGAGTCACTCCATTCGTGTCTTCATACATGTACTTGGGGTGATGATGTCCATCTCATTCCACCATCTTTCCTATTCCCCTGCCCCCTCCCTTCTGCTCCCTCTGCTTTGCCCTATCTAAAGTCCCTCCATTCCTCACACACTACCCTCCCACCCCCATCCCCATATGGATTGGCACCCACATATCAAAGAAAACATTTGGCATTTGGTTTTTTGGGATTGGTTTACTTCACTTAGCATGATATTCTCCTACTCCATCTACTTACCTGCAAGTGCCATTATTTTATTCTCCTTTAATGCTGAGTAATATTCCATTGTGTATATATATCACAGTTTCTTTATCCATTCAACTACTGAAGAGCACCTAGGTTGGTTCCACAGTTCAGTTATTGTGAATTGTGCTGTTATAAACATCAATGTTGGGTAAAAACTGAGAAGGGGGATAGCTGGGTCAAATGGTGTTTCCATTCCAAGTTTTCCAAGGTATCTCCATACCACTTTCCATATTGATTGACCAATTTGCCGTCCTACCAGCAATGTATGAGTGTGCCTTTCTCCAACACTTTTTGATGTTTGTATTCTTAATAGCTGCCATTCTAACTGGAGTGAGATGAAAACTTAAAGTAGTTTTGATTTGCATTTCTCTTGAACATTTTTTCATGAATTTGTTGATAGATTATATATCATGTCTGTTTAGTTCCTTGGCCCATTTATTGATTGGGTTATTTATTTTTTTTTTTGGTGTTAATATTTTTGAGTTCTTTATATATCCTAGAGATTAGTGCTCTATCTGATGTGTGCAGTAAAAATTTGCTCCCCAAAAGTAGGCTCTCTATTCACTTCACTGATTATTTCTTTTGCTGAGAAGAAGCTTTTTAGTTTGATTCATACCATTTATTGATTCTTGCTATTAACTCTAAAGCTATGTCTTATTATGGAAGTCAGGGCCTAATCTGACATAATGATATAATGACTTTTTTTTTTTTTTTCTCCTATTAGGAGCAGGATCTCTGGTTTAATTCCTAGGTCCTTTAATCCAGTTTGAGTTGAATTTTGTGCATGGTGAGAGATAGGGGCTTAATTTCATTTTGTTGCATATGAATTTTCAGTTTTCCCAGAACAATTTGTTGAAGAGGCTATCCTTTCTCCAATATGTTTTTGGTGCCTTTGTATAATATGAGATAACTGTATTTGTGTGGGTTTATCTCTGTGTCGTCTATCCTGTACTCTCGGTCAACAAGTCTATTTTGGTGCCAGTACCATGCTGTTTTGTTACTACTGCTCTGTAGTATAGTTTGAGGTCTGGTATAGTGATGCCACCTGCTTCACTCTTTTTGCTAAAGATTGCTTTAGCTATATGGGTCCCTTATTTTTCCAGATGTATTTCATGACTGCTTTTTCTATTTCTATGAGGAATGTCATTGGGAATTTGATTGGAATTGCACTAAATCTGTGTAATGCTTTTGGTAGTATGGTCATTTTGACAATATTAATTCTGCCTGTCCAAGAACAAGAGAGATCTTTCCATCTTCTAAGGTCTTCTTGAATTTCTTTCTTTAGTGTGTTGTAGTTTTCATTGTAGAGGTCTTTCATCTCTTTCATTAAGTTGAATCCAAGTATTTTATTTATTTATTTATTTTTTTGAGACTATTATAAATGGGGTAGTTTTCCTAGTTTCTCTTTCAAAGGATTTGTCACTGATGTTCGGAAATGCCTCTGATTTATGGATATTGATTTTATATCCTCTACTTTGTTGAATTCATTTATTAGTTGGAGAAGTTTTCTGGTGGAATTTTTTGGGTCTTCTAGGCATAGAATCATATTGTTGGCAAATAATGATAACTTGAGTTCTTCTTTTCCTATCCATATCCCTTTAGTTTCTTTTGTCTAATTTCTCTGGCTAGAGTTTCAAGAACTATGTTAAATAGAAGTGGTGAAAGAGGGCATCCCTGTCTTGTTCCAGTTTTTAGAGAGAATGCCTTCAAATTTTCTCCATTTAGAATGATGTTGGCCTGGGGCTTAGTATAGACGGCTTTTACAATGTTGAGATATGTTCCCGTTAGCCCTAGTTTTTCTAGTGTTTTGAACACGTCAGAGTGCTGTATTTGTCGGATGCTTTTTCTGCATCTGTTGAGATGATCATTTGATTCTTATCTTTAAGTCTATTGATGTGGTGAATTACATTTATTGATTTCCGTATGCTGAGATGACTTTGCGTCCCTGGGATGAACCCCACTTGATCGTGTTGCATGATCTTTTTGATATGTTTTTGTATTTGATTTGCCAGAATTTTATTGAGAATTTTTGCATCTATGTTCATTAGAGACATCGGTCTGAAGTTTTCTTTCTTTGATGTGTCTTTGCCTGGTTTTGGAATCAGGGTGACATTGGCCTTATAGATTGAGTTTGGAAGTGCTGCCTCTTTTTATATTCGTGAAATAATTTGAGGAGTGTTAGTATTAGTTATTCTTTAAGGGTCTTGTAGAACTCGGCTGTGTATCCATCAGGTCCTGGGCTTTTCTTGGTTGGTAGGCTTCTGATGGCAGCTTCTGTTTCATTGCTTGAAATTGATCTGTTAACTTGTGTATATCTTCCTGATTCAGTTTGGGCAAATCATATGACTCTAGAAATTTGTCTGCCTTCAATATTTTTATTTTATTGGAGTACAAGTTTTCACAATGACTTCTAATTGTTGACTATTTCTGTAGTGTCGGTCATGTAGTTCCTTTTTCATCACAGATGTTAGTAATTTGAGTTTTCTCTCTTCTTCTCTTCATTAGCATGGCTAAGAGTTTATCAATATTATTTTATTTTTTTTCAAGAACCAACTTTTTTCCCCAAAATTTTCAATTGTTTCTTTTGTTTCAATTTCATTGATTTCAGCTCTGATTTTAATTAGTTCCTGTCTTCTACTGCTTTTGGTGTGGATTTGTTCTTCTTTTTCTAGGGCTTTGAGATGTAGTGTGAGGTCATTTATTTGTTGACTTTTTCTTCTTGTAAGGATGAACTCCATGCAATGAACTTTTCTCTTAGTACTGCCTTCCCATGAACTAGAACTAGTGTCCCATGACACTAGAACTAGAACTAGTTTTATACAGATTTCCAAATTCTAATAGTTATTTTTAAATAATCTCAGTTAATCCACAGGTCACTGATGAGTGTCTGATTTTCTGATTCGGTCATTACTGTAGGTGGAGCCATCAACTCTTTTTGTGTGTGTGTGATGCTGGAGGTGGAACCCAGGGCCTCTTATGTCCTAGGCAAGTGCTTTACCCCTGAGCTATATCCCAGCCATGTGCAGGTGATGAGGTAGAGCTTGGGTGGGCAGCTGTACTTCTCTTAGCCCAGTGTGGCTGCACAGGTCAAGAGCAGAACTTTCATGCTCTGTGTTCTTTGGAGATGCTTTTCAAAATTTGCTATGATTTCATTCAAAGTGGGGCTTGCAGTCCTTCCTGTCCACTCCATTTGCTGGGGTTCCTTTTGCTGTTGTCTGGGGGCTGTGCCTGGAAGCTCTGGGAGTGGCACTCTGAGTGCTTCCTGGGGTCAGCACAGACCACAGAAGGGATCCAGTGCAGCAGTGAAAGCTACTCATAAAAGGGGCAGGTTTTGCGTGTGCTCTACCTCAGAAAATTGACTTAAAATAGCTTTTCTTACTATACCTGAACATACGTTCTTAGGAACATGGTTCACCTTTTAGCTGTAGGTGCTACACTCTTAGAACACCGTAGGCTGATGTTTCCATAGAGCTCTATTGAAAGGAGTAGTCTGAAATCCAGAGTGGCCAGTAGTCTATCAAAATAAATCTCAAACTCGAGAAGTCAGCCAAGAGAGTGAGCACAGCTCCAGTCACTTAGGGATGATTTCCTGAAGGCACTTTATTGTTGAGCTTCAGTGTTCACTGAGTCATCACTTCCTGTAAGGGGCTGCCACAGGCTCCCACGCGTAGCACACTCAGACACACCTGCTCCTGGGGGCTGTGCACGCACCTGTGCTGTCTGGGCAGTGCTGCAGTGAACAGTGACATGGAGAGGGCCCAGGATGCCACGAGGGCAGCTTTCTGTGTTCTGATCTCGGGTCTCGGGCTGCGGGTACCATCTGAAGTCCAGAGGTGGGTGCTTCTGGAGAGCGAGAATGGCTGCTGGGAAAGCTGGGCAGGGAAGGGCAGTGTGGCCCAGGGGCTTGCAGCCTAGAAAGGGGAGGCCCTGGGGCTCAGGTGGGTGAAGGTGGCTGCCCAGCCAGGGGCCTGGGCGGCAGGGAGCGCGACCTGTGCAGATTGCATGCTCTGGCTCCTTACAGATGCCCATCTTGAGCAGGCTGAGGTTGATCTGGATACTGTACATTTGCCCTGGTGACCTGCTGGCCACTCAGCATCATCACTGTTACCTCAACAGTCTGTTTCTAGGGAGATTGGTGTTCTCTCTAGTGCGGAGAATATCTCGAAGTGAGGGCTGTGGTCCCTGTGCTGTGCATGCATTTTGGTTCTCCTGCCTGGGACTTCCTCAGGTGTGGCCCAAGTGCAGAGCTGGAGGAAGGTCCTGGCTCCTTTGGAATGCTGGGTGGAGAGCAGAGGGACAGTGTAGCCCATCTTGGCTCTGACCCAGGGAAGCTCAGTCCTGCTTTCCAGCCCAGTGAATCGGGCACACGCCAGCGTTTTCACAATACAGAATGGACGTGTGGTGTGTCTGTACATACATAAAAACGTGACTGGATCTGTTGTCCCCCTCACTCTCCCTGTGCTCCCCTGCCTCCCCAGCACTGTCTGCTCTGCTCTTGTGGAGTCATCAGATGCTTCTGAGGAACATCTGACAGTATCCATGGAGACAGTCCCTGAGATATGTACCCCTGGTCCTTTGGTACAGCAGCTAGTGAAGAGGACGGATGTGAGCAGAGCATGAGAGAGTAAGGCCGGGAGGGTAGATGTGAGGGTCAAGTTCAGCTTTGTACTTTGAAAGAGAGACGTGGGGGATCTTTGTTACGAGGATGAGCATTTCCTTCTGCCCGGCATGCAGGGATGAAGAGGGCAGGCCTTTTCTATAGAGATGCAGTAAGGGAAGATATAGATAATTGCTTCCTTTTTGGCAAGATCCTAGAGTAAATTTTCTTTATTATCAGCACATCACTAACAACCTAGTAATTAATTATTTTCTTCAATTATTACATAATAATGCTAATTTAAAGTCATTTAAGTTTAAATCATTGTTGGACTGCTCAAAGTATTTTATTCATCCTTGTCATTTCCTGAAGCATAATTCTAGGTAGGATCAGTTACAATGGCCTGATTGTAACAAGGTTTGCATACATTTACAAAACGATATCCACAGTAATTAGAAGAAATTTGAATGGAGAGAAATGCAATTTCAAAAAAAATTTTTTTTGTGGTTGTAGATGGATGAAATGCCATTATTTTATTTGTATATGGTGCTAAGGATTGAACCCAGCGCCTCACACATTGCTGGGCAAGCACTCTGCCTCTGAGCTACAGCCTCAGCCCGAGAAATGCAATTTTTTTTTTCTTTTAATTTGGAAGTAACCACTTATGTTCATTGACAGATTAAACTCACTTTTTCATGTTTGGACAGTTTGTTTGGAGGGACTATAAATACTAGCATAAATCATTTAAGGAAATGATATATTATGGAACTGCATGTGGGTACATGACTGGAGCCTGTGCCAGGCTGAGGGCCACTGGCGTGGCTGCCGAGCACTGGCTTTGTACCACAGTGCATCTTCTGCGACGATCCCAGCAGATTGGGTTTTGTCATGGTCTCCCAGGCTACTGCAGCCTGTCCCCAGCACACTGCAGGGAAGGTGGACTTACCTGCGGCTTGTGTGGGCTAGTGCCGGCCAGCTGCATTGGAGCAGCAGTAGCAATAGCACCAGCAATCCCCCAGCAGGTGAGGTGCATTACTAAAGATTACCCAAATACAGTTAACTCAGTGTTTTTCTTTTTGGTATGAGGGGTTGAACTCAGGAACATTCTACCTCTATGCCCCATACCCAGCCCTTTTAAAAAATGTTTTGAGCAACGTCTTGCTAAATTGCCCAGACTGGCCTTGAACTTGTGATCTCCTGCCTCAAGACTCTCAGAAGCTGGATTACAGTGCACACCACTGTGCCTGGTGGTCAGTTCAGATCCTTAGTCTTTTTTTTTTTGGCGGTGGGCTTGTGCTGTCCTGTATTTTAGCCTGTTTCCTGGCACACACGCAGGGCAATTCAAGATCAACTGTGCCTGTAGATCACACTGAACAGAGGATGTAGTGTCTCCATTTGAAACTCCTGAGTCTTTGTTCTGTTTAAGTGGTATGCTAAAGCACAGTCTGTCCTTGAATTCTCTCCTGGCCCTGTTGCAGGTTGAAGTCATTCTGTTCCTTTGAGGTTTTGGGAACAGGTGGCTCAAATGCTAGCTGTTGAAGCCACATGGGTATAGAGTTCATTTGTCTTAAAAATTGTGTTGTTTCCCCATCCTTTTCTAGTCTTTCTCTTCCAATAAAGATGATTTTTATCCATTCAAATCTGGACAGTGGATTATTTGAGATATAAAAATAATGTTTGCTAGGAGGGAAGAATGTGTGTCTATTGACTGTTCAGGTGCCAGGTCTATTAGGGAGCAGTGGCTTGGCAGTGTCTGTCCCGCTCACAGCTGCATTTCTTCTTCCAGAACCTCATCTGCTCGGAGTGTGGGGATGAGTTCACGCTGCAGAGCCAGCTGGCCATCCACCTGGAGGAGCACCGGCGGGAGCTGGCGAACACCCGTAGCCACACCTGCAAGTCCTGCAAGGAGGAGTTTGAGACCTCAGCAGAGCTGAAGGACCATGTGAAGACTCACTATAAAGTTAGGTATGGACTGTCCTTTGAGCTTGGTAGAATTCTGAACCTGGCCTTCTTTGCCATGATGGATGAGAAGTACATACTGTGCCCCAAGTGAGACCACATGACAGTGTGGCACCAGACCACTGCTCCGTACACCTGGTTCAGGTCCACGGTAGTGCAGGTCACTGGGAAGGTCAGTGGGAGGTGCCAGCCATGGTGTAAAAGCTGTAGAACAGGTCCGGCTCTGCGTTTGTGGGCTGATCTGCTGCTTTTACGATGCATTCACTACTATTAGCGTGTTACTCAGATGAGGCTTAGCATTGGTGTTTTTGATGTTTCTTCTAAAGGTTTTGGAGGTGACTGGGGATGTCCAGGTGGTAATTACACCTAGGCAGCCCTAGCTTCTAGGTCTTTGCAGATTGAGGGATGAACCAGGCAGCTGAGGCTGTGTCCTCAGGGAGCTGTCCTTTAGTAGGACCACGTGAAGGGGTCAGTCAAGGTGAGCACCGTCAGGTCGTCTGATCAGAGTGAGGCAGCTCTTTGACCAGGTCTCCTAAGGAGGGCATTTGAAGGAACGGGCAGGACCACACAAAGGGCAGCCAGCCTGCCGGGAGGGCATGCAGAATCCTAGCCCGAGCTTCCTGGGTTGAGAGCAGGAAGGCGGCCAGGGTGGTGCGTGCCCCTGCAGAGGGCAGGCATGGGGGTGTGAGGGAGGCCACTGTCCCAGGAGTCAGGGTTCTCATCCCTGAGGGTGGCCCTTAGAAGACTTTACCCACAGGCCAAGGCTGACCAGGCCACTGGGAAAGGACAGTGCTGTCCGTTATGAGAAGGTGGCTGGAAGTTGAGAGGGGTGTTTCATAATAAAGCCGGTGACTTGGAGAGGGTCTTGAAGGATCCATTGTTGACTTCTGAGTTTCAAATCTGTACACTTAGGAGCCTCTGGGTCCTGATGTGGAAAGGGGCAGGTTGGAAAGAATCAGAGTACTTTGTTGGATGGGTCAGGCTGGAGCTTCTGGCCAGCCAGTCACGAGGCCAGGCCAACAGAGCCACCGTCCAGGGCTGGAGTTCAGAGGGTTGGCCAGGTTGTGGGAGTTCCAAGTGGAAATCATCAGAGTCCATACACTAGGAAAGCAAGCAGACTGCAGGAGGTGGTGTGCAGTTAGTGTCCCCATGGAAATCATACCTGCCAGTGTCTCCATATTTGACCATGGCAGGCAGAGCCCGTGCCTGCCAACTGCAGTGTCTGGACCTGCAAAAACCAAGTTTCTCTTTTCAATAGACATAGAAAAAATGAAGTTCATGATACTGAATTCACAAAACTAGGGTGTGTGTGGGCACGACTGACCTCTAGAACCTGTTTGCATGACCCGCCCGCTGGCCGCCTGGCAGTGTTTTCACTGTGAACCTGTAATGTAAAGGAGATAATCTAATGAGCACCTTCCTCTGTCACACTAGGGTGTCTGGAACCAGGTCTTATAACCGGAATGTTGACAGGAGTGGATTCACATATTCATGTCCACACTGTGGAAAGACGTTTCAAAAGCCAAGTCAGCTAACGCGACATATAAGGATACACACAGGTATGAGAAACACTTGTTTTGGGATGATGTATTATGTGGCTTGGAGGAAAGAAAATGCCCCTCAGAGATGGCTCAGCTTGTAATCTAACCCTGGCTCATCCATAGCCGGCTGTGTAATTTTGGTGAAATTACCTAATTTTTCTCTGACTTAATTTTCTTATGTGAAAAATGTGGACATAACATCTGTCATGTAATTTTCCTAACTTATAAATGCAAAAACTACCTGAAGTGCTCATAGAAAGTACTTGGTATATTGTGGCTGCCATTAGTTGGGAGCTGATGTTATTACTGTTATCTTTGGTGTGATATTTATTAACTTATTTAATTCAGGAATATCTGTTATGTGTCAGGTGTGACACTGGACCAATGGGGCATAGCTCATTGGGGGAGTGCTTAGCATGCACAAGGTCCTGGGTTCAGTCCCCAGTACTGTAGGGTAAAAATAAAATATGAAAGATATCCGAGGTATGCTGTTAAGTGTGAATTAACCAAGAGCGTGCCGAGCGCTGGGTCTTCTTACTATGATAACTCTGCCTTTGCCAACCAGGCCATAAAATATCAGAGTAATGAAAACGTTTCTCTATGTCCTGCTCATTTGCTAGCTTTGCTTGAGCATTCAAACCTGAGCATAGCATTCACAGCCAAACACTCCACTGTTGGGTAAGACAGAGTCAGTGGGGAGACAGAGACAATGGGTAAAACGGAGTCAGTGGGTAAGATACAGTCAGTGGGTAAGACAGAGACAGTGGGTAAGACAGAGACAGTGGGTGAGACAGAGATAGTGGGTAAGACAGAGTCAGTGGGTAAGACAGAGTCAGTGGGTAAGATGGAGTCAGTGGGTAAGACAGAGTCAGTGGGTGAGACACAGTCAGTGGGTGAGACGGAGTCAGTGGGTGAGACACAGTCAGTGGGTGAGACACAGTCAGTGGGTGAGACACAGTCAGTGGGTGAGACACAGTAAGTGGGGAGACACAGTCAGTGGGTGAGACACAGTCAGTGGGTGAGACACAGTCAGTGGGTGAGACACAGTAAGTGGGTGAGACGGAGTTAGTGGGTGAGACATAGTCAGTGGGGAGACAGAGACAATGGGTAAGACACAGTCAGTGGGTAAGACAGAGTCAGTGAGGAGACAGAGTCAGTGGGTAAAACGGAGTCAGTGGGTAAGATACAGTCAGTGGGAAGACACAGTCAGTGGGGAGACACAGTCAGTGGGGAGACACAGTGGGGAGACGGAGACAGTGGGGAGACGGAGACAGTGGGGAGACACAGTCAGTGGGGAGACACAGTGGGGAGACGGAGACAGTGGGGAGACGGAGACAGTGGGGAGACACAGTCAGTGGGGAGACACAGTGGGGAGACGGAGACAGTGGGGAGACGGAGACAGTGGGGAGACACAGTCAGTGGGGTGAGACACAGTC